>NC_142025.1:8969192-9010001 GCF_049901735.1 Notechis scutatus | reverse complement strand
AATGTGTGAGAGAATAAGAGGACGGGAGAGGCTGCATTAAATGTCAGAACATTAGGTTATTAACTGAGATAAATAGGCTGATTTCAGCTTTGCCAGAAAGTTGAACGCTTCTATTCAGAATCGATTAAAGATAGAACCTTGAATGCTCACCTGTTAAAAATCAGCTGAGGTACTCAGTATAATGGAAAATGCCCTTGGAAGGCAGTCTGTAATGGTGCAAAGACATGTTATTAGCTTTTCAGGTGACCTGCTCCTGAATATATTGTTATCAGCTGGGTGCTCAGTTCTAAAGTAATGTTTTCCCTTTGTATCCAAGGGACAAATCACCAAGTATGTGAAGAAAGATTGAGCTAACGTCAGTGGTGATTTGGTTACCTCTAAATATGCTGTTGGACTGGCTCTTTGGTCTAGTTCTGGATCTCATTGCCTGTTTTCAAGCATTAGTTTGGCTTCTGAAGACCTTTTCATTTCTGAAATTGACCAGCCTAGATCCAGTTTAAAAGCTGTAACTAAAACTAATTGCTGAGCTCTTGCAGTTTTGAAGCCCATGTGCAAAAGGGATTGCTTTTCCCAGTAATCACAGCCCCCAGGGAGTCTTTGGCTGCTCACTTTGTCCCTTTGTGTAACAGTGTTTGCATCTCTCCTGCTGATTCCCCATAGCAAAATTTCTTTCTCAAACTCCAGATTTCGAACAACACTTATTCAATGGATGCATATTAGCTGTGCATATCTACATAGCTAAGTGCTAGTTAAGATATATACAGAAACCTCTTTGCTGCCATCCTGTAGCAGAATAATGGGCCAGTAGATTTGGAGTTATAAGGAATTTAGGAGAGCTAAACACTATTAAGAAAAAAAATCATGGATGCAATAATCAAAATGTTTTACAAGCTACCTGGAAGCTACTTTTTGATTGATCATGTTTGGTGGTTCTCTTCTATCCCTTCCTATTAAATTAACTTGTGCATTAAAGTTGTAAGAGTAGCAGCCATTGAGGACCTGCTCCAGACTATAGTTAAACATGGGGGCAGTGTGATAACCTGCCTACTTTGACATGATAAGGAAGCATGGAAAGGCAACTGTACAGACCCAATCTAAGGTAATCAAATTTAAACATAGTAATGCAAAATTAAACGTCTTAAAAGGCTATTTACAGTGAAAAGACTTTTACTCAGCATTGGTAGAGATTGAAGGCTGCTGCAACGGCATTAAAAAGAAAGGGTAGCCCACTCATCCGTTAAAGAAACATTGGACTAAATTGTCCCAGAAACTGTGCACCTTTTATTTATTTTACTCAAGGTTATCACTTGAACATCTGTCACTGCTGTTAATTTGTGGAATGGAAGCATACTGTTGCCTATTGGGGCATTGGCAGCATCTTCTCTTAAAGAGTCCTCACAATCTGAAATAATAGCATTTTACTATGTATCAACAATTGCACTGTTTGCAAAGAATTTGATTCCTTTATCTATATATATAAAAGTGAAATACTACTCATGCATCATCACAAAATCTCCAGAACCGTAAAGCCTACAAAACTTGAAATTTGTCACATATGTTTGTTTCTCTTGGCTTCTAAGAAAGGATTTTTCAAAATGACCATCAGAGCATTAGTATTTTGTATATTATTAACATGCTCTGATGCTAAGGAGTTCTACTCCCACTCCACCTGAAAAGTAATCTGTTCCAAATGCAAAACACAAGCAGAGGAGAGGAGTTTCAGTTTGAGAGCATCAAGCAGCTTTAGTACAGAACAGTTGAGCTAAGTCACGCCCAGGCTCCTTGCTGTCTCCTTGCTCACACAGCAAATACTGTTTCAGTTTCCAAATAGCCCTCAATTCTCTCACACATTGACTGGACGCTAGCCAGATGGATACCGATGGATGCTGGTAGGCAAAGGCCACAATCCCACCCCCCCATTATTTTCCTCCCCAGAAACTAAGCCAGATCACATAGTTTTGTAGCGAAGCATGGGTATAGAGCTATGTGGTAATATTCTTAGTATTGGACATCCAGGTCTCTGGAAGTGGGACAATCTTTTATGGTTGTTTGGCCATAAATATGGATTTAAATCCCTTTGAAAAAACCCAGAAAGTGCTAGGCTAAAGTAAATCCTTTAGCTGCTACAAATATGGAAGGTTTATACTGAATCATATTTGGGAGGCATCATACATGTTTAATTTGTCATAACTTTGTATTCACATACAATCAATGGAATTAGGTTGCTTAGTCAAATTAAATGAAACTTTGCTGGAATATTAATCTTGTAGAGATACTGGATAATAACACGGAAAAGATGAGTAACAGTTGAACCAATGTTTATGTGTTGTGGCATTTTATTTTTTATTTTTGGGGGTAGGTTATTCATGAAAGCTTTGTACTTTTTGAAGATAGATAATTGTTGCATTTTAGTATGGTACATAAAGATACGTCATGTATGTCTCTGTCCCTTCACAGCTATACAGGTACAGATTTTATGACATTTTTTGTAGTGTTATTAACCAAATGCCATGGTTATTAAGCAGTCAATAGTTTGCTAAGGGTGCAGATTTGTGGAAAGCCAGAAGTTAATGCTGATTTTCAACCATCATAAAATGCACTCATGACTGCAAAGGTAAAGGTTCCCCTCGCTCATACATGCTAGTCGTTTCTGGCTCTAGGGGGCAGTGCTCATCTCCGTTACAATGCCGAAGACGTCTCCGTGGTCATGTGGCTAGCATGACTAAATGCTAAAGGCGCACGGAACACTGTTACTTCCCACCAAAGTGGTCCTTATTTTTCTACTTGCATTTTTACATGCTTTTGAATTGCTAGGTTGGCAGAAGCTGGGACAAGTAATGGGAGCTCACTCCATTACGCGATGCTAGGGATTCGAACTGCTGACCTTTCTGATTGACAAGCTCAGTGTCTTAGCCACTGAGCCACCGTGTCCCTATGACCATAAGATACTGCAAAAGACCATAAAAATAACCTGATTGACAAGGGACCAAAATTCAGTCATGTCCCTGTAGTGGGAGTCTGACCATCCAGGTTGTAAATGGCTCTCAGGTAGATGTGTGATAACTTCCAGTAGTGGCTAAGCAACTGTTCTTAAGTCCAAGATTACCTAAAGAGGGGTTTGTTGGTGAAATATACAGGTGAAACTCGAAAATACGTGCAAAAGTTCATTTATTTCAGTAATGCAACTTAAAAGGTGAACCTAATATATGAGATAGACTCATTACATGCAAAGCAAGATAATTCAAGCCATGATTTGTCATAATTGAGATTATTATGGTTTACAGCTCATGAAAACCCCAAATCCACAATCTCAGAAAATTAGAATATTGTGAAAAGGTTCAATATTCTAGGCTCAAAGTGTCCCAATCTAATCAGCTGATTAAGCCATAATACCTGCAAAGGGTTCCTGAGCCTTTAAATGGTCTCTCAGTCTGGTTCAGTAGGAAGCACAATCATGGGAAAGAGTGCTGACCTGACAGTTGTGCAGAAAACCATCATTGACACCCTCCATAAGGAGAGAAAGCCTCAAAAGGTAATTGCAAAAGAAGTTGGATGTTCCCAAAGTGCTGTATCAAAGCACATTAATAGAAAGTTATGTGGAAGGGAAAAGTGTGGAAGAAAAAAGTGCACAAGCAGCAGGGATGACCGCAGCCTGGAGAGGATTGTCAGGAAAAGGCCATTCAAAAGTGTTGGGGACTTTTACAAGGAGCGGACTGAGGCTGGAGTCAGTACATCAAGAGCCACCACACACAGATGGATCTTGGACATGGGCTTCAAATGTCGTATTCCTCTTGTCAAGCCGCTCCTGAACAACAAACAATGTCAGAAGCGTCTTACCTGGGCTAAAGAAAAAAATAACTGGTTTGTTGCTCATTAAGTCCAGGGTCAACGCAGCCGTCTACCAGGAAATTTTGGAGCACTTCATGCTTTCTTCCACAGACGAGCTTTATGGGGATGCTGACTTCATTTTCCAGCAGGACTTGGCACCTGCCCACACTGCCAAAAGCACCAAAACCTGGTTCAATGACCGTGGGATTACTGTGCTTGATTGGCCAGCAAACTCGCCTGACCTGAACCCCATAGAGAATCTATGGGGCATTGCCAAGAGAAAGATGAGAGACATGAGACCGAACAATGCAGAAGAGCTGAAGGCCACTATTGAAGCATCCTGGTCTTCCATAATACCTCAGCAGTGCCACAGGCTGATAGCTTCCATGCCATGCCACATTGAAGCAGTAATTGCTGCAAAAGGGGCCCAAACCAAGTACTGAGTACTTATGCATGCTTATACTTTTCATAGGTCCGATATTGTTCTATGTACAATCCTTGTTTTATTGATTGCATGTAATATTCTAATTTTCTGAGGTTGCGGATTTGGGGTTTTCATGAGCTGTAAGCCATAATCATCTCAATTATGACAAATCACGGCTTGAACTATCTTGCTTTGCATGTAATGAGTCTATCTCATATATTAGGTTCACCTTTTAAGTTGCATTACTGAAATAAATGAACTTTTGCACAATATTCTAATTTTTTGAGTTTCACCTGTGTGATTTTGTAAATATTACCCAGTAGTCTTTCCCAGTAGTATGTCCATGCAGATAATCCTATGGAGATTTTAAGTCATTCAGGTCATAGTTGTCCCAAAGGTGCCTTTCAAAAGGCAACTGGACTTCGTTTTTCCTTGAAATTCTGAAGAAGCTTATTGGATGGTAAATGAAATGTCTTCAAGTAAAAACAAAATCCAGTTGCCTTTTGAAAAAGCACCTTTGGGACCCCAAGCAGAAACAGAACTTTTCAAATCTAATGTCAAGTTTTATAAGACTGACAAACTCAGGCGAAAAGACTGACTTGGATTTCTGGAAAGAACTTTATTACTAGTAGAGCAATGTAACAATCTTGAAATCCTTCCAAATAATTCTGCTTATAGCTAATAATTTAAGGGGAAACATCTCTTTCGGACACTTCCTCTGTCAGCTGATGTCTTCTAGAAATTTCTGTTTCCTCCCTTAACTTTGTGTTCCCATCAGATATAGAAGCAGCATTTTGAGTAATTATTAAATCCAATGAAAACAAGAAAAATTGTTCCAATTTTTTCCTGCAAGGAATGCATTGGTTGAATCAGAACTATTAGTTCTAATTTGAGGAAACAACCACAAACTAGGCTAATCTTACTAGAGGTCAAACATCCTACTTTTTAAAAACGAATATTTCTTTTTACCTACTTAAGTTTTCCACCTTTTAAAGTGTTTAATTTCTCTTATTGATTTGCTTACTCTTTGCTTTGGAAGAGACCCAACATTTTAAAATATCTTTTCATAAAGTCTTTTCATAAAAACCGGGCACTGGTTTCTCCACCAAATATTTAAAGTATAAGGAAATGCATGTTCTGATAACAAGCTTGTTGAGAAGTTTCAGTGCCTTTTGGAAAAGGACGTGTTTTCTGTGGGTTTTCAGTGACAAAAAAAAGGAAAGTGATCCAGATTGCTGAAATGCCAAAGAGTCTTGCCTCAGCCTAAGATGAGTAGGACTCGATCAAACTTGGAACAGACAAGCTACATATAGTTTTTCCAAGCTATTATCAAGATTCTGCACTGCAAAATTTTGTTTAAATTGTCTTTCAGAAGTACAGATTCAGAAGTACAACACTGAGTTCTATTTATGTTCTCTAGTAATTTTGTTCAAAGTCAAACTGGGGAAAGATTGAAATGCTTTTTTGATAATGAATTACCCCTCTCTACAAACTTTCTTCTCTGTGACGAAACCCAGATAATTCAGCATCTTATAGGGTACTGTGAAATCAAAACTTCTTTTCATGTCACAGATACAATAACATCCATTTCCCCCCTGGATGGAGCTAGGCATATTTGCCTAACACTTTATGGAAATCCTTAAAGCACCTTATAAGTAAGGTGCTTAATAACCATTTCTTTAGTGACTGTTTGAAGTTACAATGACATTGGTAAAAATGGCATGTTGGTTCTCACACCACAGTCACACAATCAAAATTTAGGCACTTGGCGACAAGCATATGTTTACAATGGTTGTTTTTAATCTTCCCAGTTGACTTTTGACAAGCAAAATCAGTGGGAGATGATGGATTTGCATAATGACCACATGAATCACTTAACAACTGCAGTGGCAAAAAAAGTCATGAAATTAGGTGCAACTGACTTAACTGTCTTACTTAGCAATAGAGATTCCGGTCGCAGTTATGGTTATAGGTTGAGAAATACCTGTACTTCATCTACCGGTTATTCAAAATTCCAAACAACATTTTCTTTTTTTTCTAAACAATGTATTTTGATTTGAAATATAGTGTTATGGAGGTCTTTAAAGCATACAAGTATTGGCACTACTTCCCCCATTTCCTATCTTTGGAAAATTAAGTTTGACTGATTCGATCTTCTTTATGCATGTTAAGTGAATGAATCCTTTCATCTGTATAGCTTAATGGCAATGCTGTTTTTAAAAAAAAATAATCAGAAAATTTCTTTACATAATGTAAAAATAATGACTTATACCCAAAGAAAAGAGCTTGGTATGATAGCCCCCCCCCCCTTTTTTAGAAGAATACTTATTTATTTTTCATTTTTCTGACTTGCCCAAATACAGGAAGTATTTGATTATGATGGAAAAGAAATAAAAAAGCCCTAAATTGCATTTCATTTCCATTTTGCTTTTTGGAACACTTATCAGTTGAAGTGATCACTAATTTGCTGTACCGGCTTAGTTTTACACTTGTGTCCCACTGAGAGTGGTGGTAGTAGGATAGTAGGTATTAGTGGTTAAGGTATTAACTTAGAAACTAGGATACTGTGACTATTAGTCTCATCTGAATCATGACAGACAGCTGGATGATTTTAGGTTAGTCACTGGTGTTTTGAGGTGATTTGGGATTACTGCCTCTCAGTCCAGTCTACCTCACAGATTGTTGTTGTGAGGTAAATAGAAGGTGGGAAAATTAGGTATGTTTCCTATCTTGAATTGAGTCTCCTACCCCCATATATATTTAAAACACAGGATAAAAATATTGTAATTAATCCAGAGACGCAAGCTAATTTCCTTTATAGGTTATATAAAGAAGCTCCTATATAGTTCAGGGGTGAAGAACATTCTTGATGTGCAGAAAGACTGCCAGATCTGAATTGTAATGATCTGGACAATTGTTAGGTGGCAGCAAGTGATTTATTTTTTTTGTCTCTTTGCAGACATCTTGTAATTCCAGTTTTTGGAATCCAGTTCTGGTGGCTGCAATACAGGTTCAGCCTTGTATTATCTCTTGTTATGCTCGGAACCCCCCCGCCCCTCCCCCCTTTTTAAAAGATCCTGTATGAAAGTTGCCTGGGTGACTTTGGGCTACTCTCTCTCTCAGGCTAACTCACCACATAGGGTTGTTATTGTGGGGAAAATAGGGGGAGGAAGGATTATTATGTGTGTGCGCCGCTTTGAATTACTTAAAAAGTAACAAACATGGGATTAAAAATTAATAAATCAGTAAGCAAATGAATGGTTTATGCCTGATTAAATCAATTGAGCTCGAGATAACTACCATATTGCAAAATAGGGATAGGAATGAAATAGGAGCCTCTGTGGCACAGTGGTTAGAGTGCAGTATTGCAAGCTACTTCTGCTGCAGCCAGCTGCCTACAATTTGACAGTTCAAATCCCACCAGGCTCAAGGTTGACTGAGCCTTCCATCCTTCCGAGGTGGGTAAAATGAGGACCCAAGTTGTTGGGGGCAATATGCTGACTCTAACTCTGTAAACCACTTAGAGAAGGCTGTAAAGCACTATAAAACGGTATATAAGTCTAGGTGCTGTTGCTGTTTGTCTAATGCAGTACTTCTCAATCTTTTCTTCACCGCGAACCTCCTTTAAATACCTCTTGTAGCCACAGACCCTTAGAACGACTCAAGATTTAAATCATAACATTTCTTCAAGACTTCATGGAATTGCTCTGATGATACCATGGGCTCCCGAGGGGGTACACAGACCACAAGTTGATCTAGTGCAATGAAATAACGATATACTCCTAACCCTATCCTGCAATACATTCATTCGACAGATAATATTTGGCTCAAGGTCGTCTATAAGATTTACCAACTAAAACCACACTGACATAATTAAACTATACAAAATTAAACTAATACAAAAAACAATGCCTATTCAAATGTTAACTGTTTTCCAGAAACTTTACTTTTGTTCCATAGCTATAAGAATTTGACATTAATTAGGCCTTCATTTAATCTTTTCATATTGATGGCTTGTTTCACATTACTTTCTTATTTTTTGCGTCTATTTATAGAGAGAAAAGGGAAAATAAAAAAGATCTTTGCAAGTATGTAGACTTTTATCATAATTTCTGTATAATTAGTTGATCAACATCCCCCACACAGCTGTGAATAAAAAAAATCTGCCTCTGTTTTATTTATCAATATCCTGAAAGTTCTTACATGAGTAATGAGATCTGTTCTAAACAAAATATTTAGTATCTCCTTTAATACTAATTTCAGTGAACATGGCATCAAAGTAATATACCTCCCCAATCTGTTTGCTGCCATTTGTAGTTTCCAGATTTTTTAGCACTCACATATTCCTCACATATTCATTCAAGATATGACAGGTAAAGGACAAAAAGTTTTGTACAGACACCTACCGGCAGAGGATACAGTAGACTCAGATATTGTACTGAGCGAGATGATTTTGGTTTAGTTTACTAAACAAAGCATGATTAGCTTCACATTCCTGATAGCAGCAATCATGATTTAGTGCATTCAGCCTAACATTGTCAAAACTCAGGCAAATACACTTTTTTTCTCATTTTTTTGAAGGTTCTGCTTGTTTGTACTGTACTTTCCTTTTTACACAATCTGTAGCGACTGGTTGAGCCTTGCAAGCACATACAGTACTTGTCTTTCGGTTGATCAAGCTAGCACATCAATCATCCTATTCACTAATAACTTTCTACAGTACATTTAATTCTGAAGGTGTGTTTTCTATGGACTTGTTGATATATATAGAACCTGAAGGCAGAAGAAATGGGTGGAAACTAATCAAGGAGAGAAGCAACCTAGAACTAAGGAGAAATGTCCTGACAGTTAGAACAAGTAATCAATGGAACGGCTTCTCTCCAGAAATTGTAAATGTTCCAACACTTTTTAAGAGAAGAGATGAGACAACTATTTGTCTGAAATAAAATAGGGTTTCCTGCTTGAGCAGGTAATCTGTTATTTTGACTATGTCACTGCAGGCAGAATTTTTACCTACCCATTACTTTTTAAAATGTAATCATATTCAAAATTGATTTCTGTATTAACTCCATTATAACTTAAAAATTTGTCAGGAAATTGCATAGCCAGTGTCAAAATGGAATCACACTGACACAAACCAGTTTTATATAAATAAATATATTTACAGTAAATAAGGTAGGCAAACAAGATCATCAGGCAAATCAACACAGCAGGAACATCATGAGGTAAATCGGCACACACAGGAAAAACAGAAAACAAGGAAATTCCCCCTTTATACTTGCAGCAACCAGTCACAGCTTAGGTTGCCTCATGTAGTGGCTCTTCAACTTCTTAGCTGTAACTCTTCGTATTCATTGTCCAACTTTTCACTGCTCCAGCTATTATATTTTAAATATCTGAACAGAATTCTATCTATATATGGGGTTTAAGTAACGCATATATTCTTGCATACATAACCATTAGGCAGCTTATTTTGGGATAAACCATTGTTATGCATAGGAGAGAAAGGGAATATATTATGAAATAATAAACCAAAAACATTAAAGAAACGGATAAAAGGAAATGAGATCTATTTCTTCTTTATTTGTATCCTGCCTTTTATTTTACAAATAACTCAATCAGCACACCTTTCTCCTATTTTTTCTACAATAATGACCTGGTGAGAAAAAGGACATTGTGGTTTAGTGCCTAAGATGCTGAGCTTATCAATCAGAAAGGTCAGCAGTTTGGCAGTTCGAATCCCTAGCACTGCGCAATGGAGTGAGCTCCCGTTACTTGCCCCAGTTTCTGCCAACCTAGCAGTTCAAAAGCATGTAAAAAATGCAAGTAGAAAAATAGGGACCACTTTGGTGGGAAGATAACAGTGTTCCATGCGCCTTAGGCATTTAGTCAGGTCAGCCACATGACCATGGAGACGTTTTCGGACAGCGCCGGCTCTTCGGGTTTGTAATGGAGATGAGCACCACCTCAGAGTCAGGAACAACTAGCACGTATGTGCAAGGGGAACCTTTACCTTTAACCTGGTGAGATGGGTTAGGCTGAGAGAGTGGGACTGGCCCAAAGTTACCAATGGCTAAGGTGAGACGACCTCACAATCTTCTGCTTTCTAGCTTTAACCACTAGACCAAACTGAAATACTATATAGCTAAATGCATTTTATAATAACTTATTCCTTATGCCTTTCCATACTTTTCTGTCCTTGCTTCCAGTCTATTCTTACTGGCTTAACTTTTGTTATTTTGTTTTGAAAGCATTTTTTCTTTTTTACCCCTTGTTCTTAAAACCTTTTGTTCTTAAAGTTTCTTGCTTTTTGGGGGGAGGGGAGGGCTTTCATAAACTCAAACTCCAACTTTCTTGACCTTAAATCTAACCTTCTTCTCAACAATTTCTCTGTTCTTCATATATTTGTTGTGTATTTCAATCTCTATGCTACATGTCCAGTTTTCAGATGTATACTCCATATGTATTTGCATATTTGTGGATCACCAACGATAGGTGAGAATTTTAGATGGAAGGAAAGATAACTTACAAGATGGAATGAACTCCAATTCCCATACTCCTTGGAAGATGCAAAGACCCTTAGACATTATAAACTAATTGATGAGTTTTGTTAGAAATATGCAAAAACTCTTTTTGTTTACTTCTTAATGTGGCATATTCAAATGTTACAGGTAGTCCTCGACTTACAACAAAAACCAACTTACATACTTTTTATACTTATAACCTTTGCAACAGCCCCTGGGCATGTGACATTTGGCAACTGACTTGTATTTATGATGATTGCAGTATCCGGGATCATGTATCACCTTTTGCGACCCAACAAGCAAAGTCAATGAGGAAGCAAGATTCATTTTACAACTCTATCACTAACTTAATAATTGCAGTGATTCTGCAAGCAAGGTAGCAACATAAATTTCGGTCTTAAGTCAAGGACCATCTGTATACAAGAGAAGACTCAAGTTGGACCTAGTCTGCTACAGCCATTGTGCTGCTTTCATAGTTTGGTTTCACATTCTAATTCACTTCTGATTTCAGAATCAAATCTTAAGAATTGGGGTATCTTGTACCACAAAATTAGATAGCATATTATGGGTTGAAATAAATCTAGAAACCTGCTGGTTGACAGTAAACAATTGGAGTGTTTTATACATCTTTTCTGCCGTTAGTGGTAGCCTGGATTTCTGCACCTAGAGCTGCTCAGCCACCGTAGTACATTTTACCATCAGAGGCAATGCTGGTGGTAAAATGTATTAGGATGAGCCAGTTCTAGGTGCAGACCCAGCTTGGCTGGTTTCAAAAAAGATTTGGACCAATTCATGGAAATCTTGGGGCTTGATGGTTGCTAGACTTAATGGGACTGTCCATACTAGCCATCTTCTGGGAGTCTTATCGGCTTCCTTGTTCATTTGGTTGGCCACTTTGAAAACAGGCTACTAGACTACAGGTAGTCCTCAAGTTATGAATGTAACGGAACCTGCCAATTACATTGGTAACCTGAGGATTTGTAGGAGTGAATCATGTGAAATGAACATGAAAACTCCCTGCTCTTGCTCAGGCATTTGCTAATTGAATGCACAGATTGTTAAGTGCGCATAAGAACAGCCACCTGCTTAAGATTGCCCATGGCTTCCCCTGACCCACTGATATACCTCATGCTCCCCACGATTGCTTCCTCTTTCCATCCTGCTGTCCCGGGTCACTGACCTTTCAAAGATTTAGCAAGCTGTCTCTGCCACGCAAGATCATGGCTTCCAGAAGCTTCCAGTTGCAGCGCGCAGAACGTTTGCATGCTGATGGGAAGCTTTAGGGCAGTGAAATCGTGCTGCCTCAAAGCGTTCCATCTGCTTGCAAATGCTATGGCAAGCAAACAGCCTTTGCTGGCAAGAATGGAGCCCAAGGAAATTGCGTCCCTGGACGGTCTGATCATCTTTGCATATAGACTTTGCCGGTAAGAATGGAGTGTGGGAGGGACTAGCGCATTCCTCTTGAGCTCCATTCTTGCAGGTAAAGACTTTTTGCAAAGATGACCAGAACCTGCAGGGATGCAATCTCCCTACGGGCTTCGGCAAGGAAATGCAAACGGAGGGAAGGCAAAGCCTTTTGCCGCAGATCTCAATTTGCAGAGTTAGAGATCAGTAGCACGAGATCTCGCGCTACTGATCTCGCGTGATCTAGTACTACTTTAGAGCTCTGTTCTCTGCGAATGCAAAGGCCTGAAGCAAGGAAGCAGGCAAATAAACCGGCAGCAGAGAGGAGACAGCTCCCTAGATCTTCGTGAGGTGAGTCTCCACAGGTCCAGTGCCTATGGAGACCCGGGCGGTGGAGGGGAATAGGGCAAATGGTGCACTACTTCTGCGGTCGTTCGTAAGGGTGAATGACTTCCATGGTGCTGCAACATTCATAACCTTGGGACTGTGTCGTAAGTAATGGGAGGGGGCTATGTTGCAACTTTGAATAGTCGCTAAGTGAACTGTTATAACTCAAGGATTATCTGATTATATGAGGATTTTATGAGTTGTAGTGGTGCAGTGGTTAGAGTGCGGAACTTCAGGCTACTTCTGCTGCCTGCCAGCTACCTGCAATTTGACAGTTCAAATCTCACCAGGCTCAAGCTTGACTCAGCCTTCCATCCTTCCAAGGTGGATAAAATGAGGACCCAAATTGGGGGCAATGTGCTGACTATAAACCGCTTAGAGAGGAATGTAAAGCGGTATATAAATCTAAGTGCTATTGCTGTCTGTAAATGGCCAGGGATCTGATCCAGCAGGGCACCGAATATGTTCTTAATACATTATATAACATTTTGGAATGTGAGAATGCCCAACTTTTCCTCCCCATGGTTACTTTCAGCATATGCTCATAAGGATCCAAAGAAAGTTTAGATAAGAGGCTGCATGTATAATTCATGTCTTTGTCAATTTTGCTGCATCTGTTTCGGGCACCCCTAGGACCCCAATCATCAACCAGCCAATAAATTCCTCTGAACATCATAACATGCTTTTAATTTAACAAGGGAAACTACAGATGCAGCATGTATGGATGTGGGCATCCTCATGACTCAACTTCACAAGATTGTTTAAAAACAAAAATCAAAACCTTCCCAAGACGCACAAAATAAATCAACAGTGCAAATGAGATTCTAATTCTGTATTAACAGCTGCATCATCTGAAATTGGATGTGGGGGAGGTTTGCCTGAGATTTTTGCAGGCACTATTTATTTGAAATCAGACTGTTTCTTGCTGCAAAGTGGAATAATTGGGAGGCCATCAGGAGACTTTTCATTGAGAGTTTATCAAGGTATGAGATTGTGACAGAGAAATTAGCATTGCCACAGGCCATGTGGAAGAGGAGCCAGGCAAGTTGCAGAGGTTAAATTACAAGGTAAGCAAATTGTGTGTTGTCTTCCAGTTTCTGATTTTATTTAACACACATATACTCAGGATTGAGAACCTCATGTGAAAGCAGAAGAAAATCTTAGCCACCCACTGGGGCCTCTCCTTAAAAAAAACCCCAAACAATGCCGTGCATTTTTTTTCCGTACAGAAGCAAAGGCTCTAAAATATCTCCACAACATTAAAAGATAGATAGTAATAGTAATAACTTGCTAAGTCCAACATACTTCATAGGGATTGTTGTAGTTAAAGTAGGAGGCAAGAGAATGATGTATGGTTGTTGCTTTTGAGTTTTATTCAGATAAAGATGGTAGAATAAAAATACAATAATAATACTGTATATCACCGGAATTTGCAAAGAGAGTCACACATCACACCTCAACAATTGAGTCTTCAATCTTTCCCAGCTTGGTGGCTTGCAAATTTGAGGTTCAGTGTGGAGTTCCACACTGGATTCACTAGGTTTGAAAGGCAGATAATCTTTCTTTAGTCAAAGGAAGAGGTGCATAGATCCAGTGTTGCGTAGATCCAAAGTGCACAGAATGTTGGGCAGTAAATAGAAAATAAGGCCAAGGCTGAGATTCTGTTGCTGGTTGGAAGCTAGATTTGGAATTGGGATTCAGATATTTGGATGAAGTTGTATATCCATTGAAAGCAGGTGTGTAGGCTTGGGATATTCCTTAGACTTGTTACTAGATTCACAGATGATGGGTGTGGGAAACAGTGCATTAGTGTAATGTATAATGCATTTGTCTAATTACAACTAACGTACCAGATGACTTGGTTAGATTGGGCACTAATTATTATCCTCAGCTTGGATACAGTGCATCCTTAACTATTGCGACATGTGCTTTGGGAAACTTCTCTTGAAAAGCAGATTAAATTTAGAATTACTGAAAAATGTAATTTAATTATTTTATTCCTGTTTTAATTGCCTCCTATTTGAATACTTGGGACACGGTGGCTCAGGGAGGAACGTGGTGGCTTAGTGGCTAAGACACTGACCTTGTCAATCTGAAAGGTCAGCAGTTTGGTGGTTCAAATCCCTAGTGCCGCGTAACGGAGTGAACTCCTGCTACTTGTCCCAGCTTCTGCCAACCTAATAATTTGAAAGCACGTAAAAATGCAAGTAGAAAAATAGGGACCACTTTGGTGGGAAGGCAACAGTGTTCTGTGTGCCTTTGGCATTTAGTCATGCTGGCCACATGACTACGAAGACGTCTTCTTTGGACGGTTCTGACTTTTCAGCTTTGAAACGGAGATGAGCACTGCCCCCTAGAACTGGAAACGACTAGCACGTATGTGCGAGGGGAACCTTTGCCTTATTTGAATTCAATATATATATGGTTTTTATGTTTTTAATTGTAAACTGCCCAGGGCTGCTCTGTGAGTGATTGATGGGTGCCTCTAAATTTGATAAATAAAATATCACAGAGAGACCTCCGTTGTTGCCAATTGTTTGCCAAGCATAATTCAAGGTGCTTATATTAATCAGGATCAAACCTACATGGCACTTGGAGGAAAGATGCCCTGTGACTACTGGAGATCTAAATCTCACACATTAATCCCCTTCTGACCTTAATGTTTTGTAAACAGCTTGAAAGATGGCCTTGCAAGCAACATGGTTACAATTTTTCTTGGAGGCATGACAGAGACAAACGATTAGTTTGTGAAATAGAGACAAGAGAAAAAGCAGGGAATCCCCAGATTATTATTTACCATAGGATGAGCCCCCTGCTTTTATCCTTAAAACAATTGTTGCCATCTTTTGTTGCTTATTTTGCAGCAATGACTTTGAAGTTTGGGTTACTTATTGTTCAGATTTATTTTCCAAAATGATGATTAGGAAATACTGAAATAAGTCACATTGGAAGAACGAATATGAAAACATATTAAGAAATTTGATTCCTGTGGGTTAAAGGATGTTTGTCAGAACTGCCTGGGTTAAAATCCTCCTTTCCAAATCCTAATTTTTGTTTTGTTTTGTTTTTTATGAGAATTCATCCATTCTGGTCCTGTAGAGAGCATCAGTATTTAAATGTTTACTGTGCCAAAGTCAAGTTTAAAGAGAGTTATAGCAGAATTTCACACAGGATCAATACATTATTTGCTTGCTTTCTACAAACTAATTACCCTCAGTTTAATTTTTACTCAGATTAGACAGACCAAAACAGCTGATCTGGTGAACATTATTTAAAGGAAAAATTATCTATTTACCTGTAATTGATACTTAGTACTGAATGCCTCTTCTAATCTACTCACAAGATATCATTTTAAAAAGCATTGTGAAAGCATTGCACAGCTTCAACACTTCATTGGCTTTAGAGTGAACAATACAATTTTTCACATTTAATAACAGAAACTCTGTAATTAAGGGTTCTAACTTACATGCCAATTTGAATGAAAGATAGAGTTAGAAATAGAACTCATTCTTACTTCCGGTTTGGGTTTCTTCAGCAACAGACCGAAATCCGCAATCGTGCGCAGTTTCGATCTGTGCTTGCTGCTGGAGCGCCCCGATCCTTTGGATTCGGGGCTGAAGCCACCCCGTAGAGGTGGTGAAGAGGGGGGAGATTGCTAGCCGAGTGGAGGGAAACCACATCTCTCCTCCTTGGCTGGTCTAAACTCCCTTTTCCGAAGGCAGTTGCAGCGGTGGTCAGAAATGGCCACCTCAAAGAAGAACCCGACTGGATAAGATTGTGCAGGAGGAAGTCAAAGAGGAAAGCAGCACAGACCGGGCTAAACAACGGAGAACATCTAAGCAAGGTACCCTGAATCTAAAAGTACTTAGAGGGATACTTCTGAAAGAAGACTTTTAAGCAGCGAAAGAGAGAAAAGGAGGTTAAAAACCCTTTTTTTTAAACCTTTATATTGACAATTACAAATCGCATGGAAAGAAATTTATATTAATCTATTTTGACACTAATAGGAAACCTTTTAGCTGAAATCTAAGTGTCAAAAGGAGAATAAAGATTTTTTTCTTGGTCATTTTAAAGCCCTAAAAAGGAGAAGAGTGGAGGCAAAAGGGTGGGACTTGGAATAATGGAAAAATGGAGTGCCACTTGGAAAAATAAAGAGGATTAACAGCGAAACTTTGAAAAGACTCCCGAGGATACATTGTAACTGAAACCTTATTAAAAGATACAGTAACCCAGGAAAGGAAAGAAACAAGAAGGAACAGTGTGGGATCATCTGGTAATATTAAAAAAAAAAGGAGTTTTTTGGCATTGGTCTTTTCTTCTTCTGTTTTTACTTAAAGTCAATCGGGTGGTTGTTCAAAAGTGTTTAAAATGGCATCACTCCTGGAGGAATTGAAGATGAGTCTTAAAAAACAGAAAGAAGATGCAGAAAGGGGAGGAAGATCCTTTGGCTTCGTGTTTGAATTTTTTGAAATTGAGATCCTGAACTATGAAAAGCAAAAGGAAAAGCTTCAAGAGCAAGAAGAAGGGCGGGACAAAGAAGAAGCCATTTTCAATGATCGAATAATGCAAAGTGTGGTAATAAGGGGAAAACGGGGGAAAGGAGTTAAAAGTTTGAGATCAAAGGGAACAGCCAAAAAGAAAAATAGTCTGAAAAAGAAGTATAACAGCAAGGAGAAGCAGAAAAGAAAACTACAGAAGGGAAAATTAGAGAAGGGTATAAAAAAATGGATGAGAAAAAGGGGGAAAAGATAGGGAAAGAACTCATGAGGGACAAAAGCAGGAAAAAAAGAAAAAGGGGAAACGTACTAGGATTAAAGGTATTTGCTCAGGTAGAAAACACAGTGACAATGGTTAAATTAAGTTAAAAGTGAGGATTCTGCAAAGGTACAAAAGATAGTGTTGTGACAGTAGAATACTGTAATGAGTTAGAAATGAAATAAGTAAATAATCTATGACAGTGATCCCCAACCTTTTTTATGCCGCGGCCCGGTACCGGCATCAGCTGGGCGCTGCGGCCCGTGCACCGGCATCAACTGGCGCGCCATCTTTTTGATGAAAAAGTGCTTCCGGTGACCTCACTGGAAGCATTTTTTCATCAAAAAAGATGGCGGCGTATGCCTTCGTGAGCTTTCCGGGTAGAAATGGCTTTCTACCGGAAAAGCTCACCGAAGCACTTTTTATCAAAAAAGATGGCAGCGCCCAGCAATCAGCGGCCCGGTAAGACTTGTTCCGCGGACCGGTCTTGGTCCGCGGACCGGTGGTTGGGGACCCCTGATCTATGAGATAAAACTCTATTGTTATGTAATGTTATGTTTATAATTAATGCAATAATAAAGAAAAGAGGGAAACATTTAATTGTTTCTAAAGATTGATAAAATATTGAAAAGAAATGTGAAAGATTTATAAGGAAATTTATACCAGTTACTAGAATGAATCTGAATAATTATTTTGCTTATTAATAGTAAATAACTTATAAGATAAAACTGTATGATTATCCAATGGTATGCTTATTAACAGTTAAGTAATAATGAAGAAGGGAGGGAAACATTTCAACTGTTCTCAAAGATTGATAAATATTGAAAAGAAACGTGAAAGATTTACAAGGCTCATACCAGTACTAGAATGAATTTGAATAATTATTTTGTTCATTAATGTTTTTATTTTATATATATATATATATATATATATATATATATATATATATGTATGTATGTATGTATGTATGTATGTATGTATGTATGTATGTATATGTATATATTTGTTTTCTGATATATTGTTTTTGCTATTTTTTTAGAATTTTTCTTTTTACATTTTTAAGGGGAAGTACCAAGTAGAGCCTGAATGATGAGATTTACATGATATAAAATAGATATTAGAAATTTGAATGTTATAATTTTAGAATGCATAAATTTAATGTTTAATGAAATTTCATATGATAATAACAATAAGACATAAAGGTGTTGCACTTCGATTGGCAATCATAGAGGGAATTTTGCTTTTTAAGAATGTTGGAAGAGAACATAATGAAATTGTAAACAAGACAGACGAAAGTATAAGTATAATGAATAAAAAGTTATAGAAATTTAGGTAAAAGAAATACAATTAAATAAGAAGAAAATGAGATAATCATAAAAGAAAATTAAGAGGAGTAAGGGAGAAATTGTGAGAAGTTGGAAAAAGAGTAATAAGATATGAAATTGAATATATAAGATGAATATGCATATGAAATTGTGTCTGTATGGAAATGTGATAATCCGGAACCATGCTGTACTCAAATAAGATGTTTTATTTGTTTTGTTAAAACTCAATAAAACTTTATTAAAAGAAAGAAAGAAATAGAACTCATTCTTAACCAGGACCGGTTTATTTATTTATTTGCATAGATTATCTTTTGAAAATTCTAATAATACAGCTAAATACATTAAGATGGAATTGGAAAAATGTGCAGAAGCATTAGAGTTGGGTAGCTCACAGACAGTAACCAAAACAATAAAAGCAATTTTAAAAAACCATAAAAGCTGACCAAGAACCTCCTGATTCATCCAAATACAACACATCCCACAACTCCAGAGCTTCACTGGGATCCAGTCTCATATTATCACAAACTTTTAATGCAAAATCAACAAGGACATTAAAATTAATTTCAAATCTTGATATTGCCAGATCAAGAGGATGCCACATCCAAGGGTAAGTTATTTGAAGTGTAAGAGACCAATGGAAATAGGAATACTTTAAATCAGGTGTGGGGAATGATGGCCCTTTTATTCCTGTTGGCTCAGGAATTCTGGGAGCTCAAATCCACAAGTCATAAATAGCCATCGTTCCCCATCTCTGCCCTAAATAAACCAAAAAGTGGTTCAGCATCATGAACCACATAGTATTTTCTTTGGACAGAACTTCTTCCTTAAATACTACAGGATTTTTGAGACCTGGATTGCTGTAACAGATGTCTGAAATTTTAAAAAGCAGTGAGAGAGTTTGTCGCCTCTCCTTGGCATCATCTAATGACATTTCCAGACACAGAAGAAGTTGTCTGCACCTAAGCAGAAATGGCAGAGGGAGCTGCCCCTAGATACAGGGATGTTGGGACCAAAAAAGCAAAACAAAACACTAGAACAAAAATACAAAGGAAATTGGATAGGAAGTTGACCAAGAGTTGACCATCAATCAGCTGGCTTGATGGAGCTTCTGCATAAGAAGGCAGTCTACATCCAAAGAGTTATGCCATCTGGGTAAAAAGATGAGAAGTAGGCAATTATAGTGAGGTGTATTTGATAGTTGCCTACAGAGATTTGTCTGGCCTTGGTGTCTGTAGAAAAGGTGAAGCAGGTGACCTTTGGTGGGATCCCAAAGGAGGCCTGTCATTTCCTTCTAATAGCTTTGTGACATCAACTATCAAGCTAAACTGTCAGTTACTGTTTCCAGTTGCCAGAGTGAAAATGTCTTCCAGGATGTAGATTGGACATTGGAAAGGCTGCTGAATTTTGGGGAGCCCCCCCCCCCCTTTTTATAGCCTATCAGATGGATATTTCAAAGGTGAAAACTTAGAAAATATAGATTAAAATTTTCATAAGGTTTTGGAAAACATAACTAGGCTTAAAACTGACATTAGTAAATTATTAAAATAAGATGTTATTGTATTTTTTGGACTATAAGATGCACTCCATCCCCACGTGGGTGGAAATGTCTGTGCGTCTTACAGAGCAAATATTGTGGTGGAGGGTAGGGAGGGTCGGTGTGGCACCGATCAGTTGTTCTAGGCGGTGAGGATCACCGCCCCTATCACAGCTGCTGCTGCTCGTTCGCAATTGGCAAACAGGCCGTGGCAGTGGTGAACGGGCCACAGCAATCCCCACAGCCTAGAATACTGATCGGCAGTATTCTGGGAGACAAATCCAATTGCCAATCGGTAGCAAAGGCTCCAGCATTTTCCAGTGGCGGCAGCAGCTTAGTTCAGTTGAGCGGTGGTGGGCGCAACAGAGCGGAGCCCTATGAGCCATACGCTGGGGCTGCGATAACATGCTGAAGCTGATCAGCCTGTTTGCTGTTTGCTGCAAGGATGCTAGCCAGATGAATAACCGGATCGATGCTGGGAGCCAGAGGCAGATTTTGTTTTCTTGTTTACTCCTCTAAAGCTAAGGTGCGTCTTATAGTGTGAAAAATATGGTAATTTCTTAATCTTGAAAGCTCCATGTTGTAAAGGAAAAAGGAAGTCTCTTCATTCAAGCAGAACAATGGTGTGAGCTGGCCCAACACATAATGTAGGGATACCTACAGATCGTGGGCTTCTGAAAGTCAGATTAATAGCTGGAGCTGGATGACACCAGTGATTCTTGTTCAAGCCTAATGGAGCTTCCACATTAAGAGGCAGTCTACATCCAAAGAGCTAGTCCTCCTGGGCAACAAGATGGAAAACAGACTTTCTGATTTTTAGGAAGTTATTCTCCCAAAGGCATTGGCCCAGCACTGCTGGCTTACGGAAATAGGGGAGGGGTGATCATCGTTAGTATTTCGAAATGCTTAAAAGCCAGGAGACCTTGAGTCTCCTTGGAAACTCCTGGGCCTTTGTGTCTTCATCCAGCTATCTCTGGCATTAACTCTCAGTTACAGGTAGTCGTCGACTTACAACCATTCGTTTACAGCAGCACTGCAAAAATCAAAGTTACAACAGCACTGAAAAAAGTGAGTTATGACTGTTTTTCACTCTTGCCACTGTTGCAGCATCCAACATGGTCATGTGATCAATTTTGGATGCTTGGCCACTGGCATATATTTATGATTGTTGCAGTGTCTCCGGGGGAGGGCATAGGATCCCCTTTTGTGGACCGTCTGACAAGCAAAGTCATAGGGAAACCAGAATCACTTTAACAGCTCTCATTATTAACTTAACAGCACAGCGATTTGCTTAACAACTGGGGCAAGAAAGGTTGTAAAATGGGGCAAAACGCACTTAACAACTGTCTTGCTTAGTGGCAGAAATTGTGGTTGTAAAGGGAGGCCTACTTGTACTCACTGTCCTCAGTGAGTGAAAAAAAATCCATTTCAAAATATGATGGATTTCTCAAGGGCCACTGGATTCTAGGGAACTCTTCCCATTTTGTAGCCAACTTCTGAGAGGATTGGGATATTCTAGGGGTGAAAACACCCAGTTATTCTCCTCTTACAAAAGGGAAATAGGGAGCAAATATGCTCCACTGCAGTTCCATCTTTCATTCCTTATTGGTGTTAAAAGACAGACTTGATTATTTTTCCAATTGTTCGGGATCACAAGCAGCCTTAACCTTTGAATTAAGGAAAGCTTTTAAATTTGATAAACTACCTTGGCTATGGAATGCATCTAACCATGCAAAACCAAAATGAAGCTTAACACTACAGGTAGTGCTTGGCTTATGACCACAACTGAGTCCAAAATTTCTGTTAAGTGAGTTTTGCCTCATTTTATGACCTTTTTGCCACAGTTAAGTGAATCACTGCAGTTGTTAAGTGAATCATGGAATAATCTGGCTTCTCCTATTGACTTTGCTTGCTGTTAGCCGTCTGGGAAGGTTATAAATGGTGATTGCATGATCCCAGGACAGTGCAGCTCTCATAAAGTATACACCAGTTGCCAAGCACCGGAATTTTGATCAGGTGACCATGTTGTGCTGCTGCAACAATCATAAGTGTGAAAATCAGTCATGAGTCACTTTTTTAGTGCCATTGTAATTTTGAATGGTCACTAAATGGCTGTAAATTAAGGCTACCAGTAATCCATTCAACCCAGAATTTTTCCACTTTGGGTAATCTCTACCACATGGATATTATTACATAAGATCTAAATCTACTTAATTGTAACAAAAGGATTCTAAACAATAGACTTAGTCCATTCTTTTTTCTCTGTTCTAGGGGATTTTAAAAAAAGTGTTTTGGGAGAGGGAAAAAAGCCTTCAACAAGCAGCAATCCAGGAGCTGCTGTTCCAAATTCTATGGCAGGAGCAATATGTACAGTAAACTGAAGGACATCCCCAAGACTCCTAGAAGAACAAAAGTAAAATTTGTGATCAATATGGAAATCCAAAAAGTGGAATGATATGGTGAGTAGACAACTTCTTGTGAGGGATGGAAGATTGAGAAGGAAAAGGAAGGAGCTCCTTCAGGAGTAGACTCCTTCATGTAGGACAGGGGTGTCAAACTCAAGGCCCGTGGGCCAGATCCAGCCATGGGATGCTTAGATCCGGCCTGCAGAGCTGATCTGGAAATATGAAAAGACCGCCCCACCGGTACCTCTGCTGGCCAAAATGCCTCCTCCACCCATGGCCCATTTTTGGCTGTCAGAGTGTTGCAGGAGGCTGTGGAGGCCGCCCAGGGCCTCCATACAGACTGTTTTCAGTGGGCAGAGTGCTGTAGGAGGTTTGGATTGGACTGGATTACAATAGTATTAACATAGGATGTTACTTATTTTCTATTCAGATCAGGCACTTACTTGAGACCACATGTCTCAAGTAAGTGTGTGATCTGAATAGAAAACAAGCAACATACTATGTTAATACTACAGGTTAATGCCAGATTTTACATACTGTAGGTCCATTAAATCTACAATCAAAAATCTATATTTGACAGCCATTTCTATTTACTATCTTGGTAATTTTACCTCTGCTATTAGATCTTGTATTATGTTGTTTATGCTATTGTATTTTTATTGTTAGTTGAATAATAAAAATACAATAGTATAAATAGCTTTTCTGCCTGGAAAAGCAATTTACTATTAAACAATGGGGTATAAATTTAGAAATAAAAAGTTTAGTAGAATATGAAGAATAAGTAATAAATGTTTTCCAGTAACATCTGGTAGAAGGGATAGGAAAATGGTTATAGTAAAGAATTGTGGAAAGAAAGAAGAAAAGAGGGGAAAGTGCATCTTGACCCTGTAGGAAACTCCCACCATGGCCATGCTTAACTCGCCCACCCCCTGGCCCTCTGAGGTCAAACACATCCCTGATGCGCTCCTCAATGAAATCGAGTTTGACACCCCTGATGTGGGATATCTAGGAGCCATTTCTACATGTTCCGCTATGTCCAGGGTTGTTCATAGTGACTGGGCAGAGGCCAAGGTGTTCCTGACCCACCAAGCTCCCCCTCCTGCCAAAGTTCCTGAGTCCACACTGACTTTACATGAGTGTTTTTGCTTTCATGGGGCTGTTCTTGGAACCCTCCACCCTGTTCAGTGGCACTTGTCTAAATTTTGGCAACTGGGGAGGGAGATTACAGAGAGTAGGGAGGTGCCTTAGCCCCCTGTGAGACTTCTCTCATGGCGGGAGCTCCGTGAATCACAAAAGCTTTTTAATGGATGGAATTGAGTCTCAAAGGGAAGGGCGTTGTAAAGACAGGCTTGATTTTGATGAGTTTTCTTCATCTGGAGAAGACTTAAAAAAAAACCACTGAGGATCACAGCTCTTGTCCTTTTCTAAATTTCCCCACAGCTCAGAGAAAAAGAAGCTCCTCTTATGAAAACAGTCCCATCAAGCACATAAGGCCCAACATGAGACAGCCTGTGTCAGAAGAGACCTGTCAGCCAAAATTTTGACAAAGAGGTCCATGAGAGGAATAGCAAGGCAGCTGAAGAAGTAGGTACCCCTTGGCTCTGGTGGTTGCTATGGCTGGCGTTGGATCCTGTGTTTGGATCCCAGTCTCTTTCGTCCCATCTTAGTGTGGTACAAAAGATTCCTCAGGATGGAGGGAGTCTCAGAAGGCTTGTAAGTTACCTCTGAAGGGAACACCATTAGGGACAAGACCATACCCCATAGATTCCATGACTTACAGTGTAACTCTTTCCTATTGCAGCAAGAGCACATCATTCAGGTCTCATTTGTGGAGTCCTTGATGTTCTCTGACCTTGGTGGTTTTCTTGCAGATATTTCATTACCCAACTAGGTAATGTCATCAGTGCTGGAAGGAAGTGGGGTTTGCTCTTTGTTTATAGACAGGTGGCTGGCTTTATCACTGATGGTGGAGTGCTCTTAGTGGTTCCTCCTTGATTAGGCTGTGATTTATTGTTAGCTTGTGTGTGTATACCTTGGTGGACACAGGGCAAGGCACTCATATAGAAAAATAAGAGCAAAACCACTCCCTTTCAACACTGATGATGTTAACTAGGTGGGTAATGAAACATCTGCAAGAAAACCACCAAACTCAGAGAGCATCAAGAACCCCATAATTGAGGCCCTGAACGATGTGTGCTTGCTGTAATGGGAAAGAGTCACACTGAGCTCAAATTCACACTCAACCCTGAGCTACCAATATTCTCTTCTATCAAGAACTCTTTTATTGCTGCTCTGGTTTCAGCTGAAGCCAAATAGGGAATTGGAAATCCTGGTGCCCCAGAACAAGAGGTTGTATTAGTCTTGCTGTCCTGATAAATAAGTGGGAGGGAGGTTGGTGGAAAGCGAAGGAGAATGAAGAGAAAGTAGCAGTAAAGAGAGAAAAGAAAAACTATCTCTGGATTTTCATGTTAGCAGGTCAACTAACCCTTAGCAGGTCAGAGAAACATAACGTATCTTTGTAAAACCGGCCCATATGAAGGGGCCTTAATTCGTGGATTATTTTCCTTTGGACAGATTGATAAGCTGTAGCAGAATGTTAAGTCAAAAGAAGCTGGGACAAAGAGGAAGGAGTGGGATAGAGCAGCGTGGTTGACTCTGAATTCTTTTCTTCTCTCCACTCGCTTCCTACCAGGCTCTGTTGGAGGACAACCAGTTCAACAGCATCACTAGTTGCATTGCTAGGTCAATCTTTGTTTCTTTGATAGTGAGTATGGAAAATCTGTTTGCAATACTCAAAAAAGTAAGGAGGAAGAGAATAAAAGTCAAAAGAATACATTACTTCTTTTATTAGAACAGTTATACCTCTTCCTAGGTCAGAAGGTGTTTAAGACAGTCACTCATGCCCTGATCAGCTTGCAATTTGACTACTACAGCAAACTCCACATAGGACTGCTCTTGAATACCATCTGGAAGCTTCAGTTGGACCATGGCCAATTCATCAGTTGACTTTGGATTCTCTGCTTCTCTCCCTTCTTGTTTCCTGTTAGGATCTTTTGGAAAAGACAATACTTTAAGCCGTTTCACTGCAGAACTAGCCGCATTGCTGACAATATATGACATCAGTTCAGCCTTTTGTTTCTTTCGTAGTTGGTAAGGAAAATTTGTCTACACTACTCAGTGAGTAAGAAGAGGGAGGCCTTTCAGAAAGTCATTTACACTCTGGTCACCTTTTAGCTTGACTATCACAACCACGTTACATAGGGCTGGCTTTGAATCCCACCAGGAAGCTTCAATTGGATCATGGCTATTTTGGACTTTTTCAGCTAAGATCACCAAATTGAAGATGTTTTCCTTGTGAAGTGGAGAGAAGAGGAAAGTAGCTTGACTCACCATGTCTTCTAGTGATTGACCCAGGTTCTCCTGTTCTCTTGGGAAAAATGAAACCAAGGTTGTTGACTAAAAGTTCACTGTTGTCTCTTCTTTTACCTCAAAGTTTGCTTCAGCAAGGTTCCAGCAACCGTGGGTTTACTCATAGAAAGTATGCTCCTTGACATATGTTTCTTCTGTGAATGGCCTCCGTGGAGATAAAAGATGTTTCAAAGCCATTACATTCACCAACATTTCCAGGATTTCCTTTGGTGGTGTTTGGCATGTCTGGACCAATATTCCAGAAAAGGTTTTCTTTTCACGTGGAGAAGTTGCCCTTGGCCTTATATCCAGAGGCTTTCTTTGTCCAGCTCTTACCTCAGAGCATTTTTATTTTGAAGGTAAGGGTATAAACATCTCAGAAGGAATTTGAAGGAATATTTGGCCATTGTGAACATTAATAGAATCAAGTGTTAAAGTTGTTGTTAAATGACCCACTGTGAACAATAATTGGGGGGTGGGGGGTGGGGATGTTCTTGAGGAGAAGCATCAAGTACCATAAGAATATTGGCATGTCATAAGAGCTGTTTTTCTTCATGCAAAGATATCGTCATTAAGATGTCTGTTCAGCTGTAATGTTCCAAAGCCAGATGTGGGTTAGGGATAGAGATCAACAGCAACCTATTTCTTTTTTTTCCCAAGTTTTTTTTTAAATTTCAATCTACACATACACAATACATTAACAGTGTGGCATCAATATATCTTACATTTTAGTATAGACAAACTTAATAATACCAATCATATCTCTTAATACATATATTCACATTAAATCAGAATCCTTCATTGCTTATTTTCAATACTCTATCCTAGTGCCAAACACTATATCAGTTAAACCTACCTAGTAATTTCATTATTCAACTTCCTCCTCAAATTTTTTTAAATAAAAAATTCTCATTTGGCAAGCAGTATGATTCCAGGTTTCACATCTCAATACAAACATGACCATAGTTACCTATTCATTTTGTTTGTTCAATTTCATATCACATTAACCTTATTAGTATTAAATATTAAACTTACCCAATTCTAATTCATGTTTAACTTATTTCATTTTTCTTAGGATATTCTCATATCTTATTTTACAATGTTATCTAAAATTCTCATTTCATTTCTATGTTCATTTCTCATACTATCTTTTTCTGTCACCTTTGCAATTTTATCAATCCTTATTTTATTAATTCAAAATTGTCCCCTCTGGTTAATAATTCGAGCTAGCCACCTTCAATCTACCCTAATACCATCTCCCTATTTACTATATAACACAGATATATATATTTATTTGTCAGATTCCGCATTACATTTTCTCGATCACCTTATAAATTATCTATACTTTACAAAAATACTAGTCTAAACAATTAATTATAGCAACTGATATTAATCTTTCCATAATGGTTCTTATTTCAATAGCAACTTATTTCTGTTGATCTTTGATAAATTCAGCTAGCTCTTATAGTTTAGCTAGCTTGGCCAAGGAAAAGCTAGCTAAACTATAAGAGATCAAAGGAAATAGGAGAACCTAAACTTGTGGGATGCTGTATTAAACATAAAAAAAGATCCATTCTCTAAGGCAGAGGTTCTCAACTCTGGGTTATAATTCCTAGGGAGAAATGAACAAATTTAAGAGGGTGTGCAAATTGGGTAGCCTTTTGCCCATTAAAAACTCAGTTGATGTGAGAATGAGCTTCATTTCTTTCTGAATGGTGAATCACATGAATTCATTTCTCATTTTAAAGACTTAACAGGATCCTATGGCTTTTTTTGTGTGGGGGCAGAGTATATCATTTAAAAGGTACTTTTTTCCTGATTGGATTTAGGATTAAGCATGATGGAGAATTCACCTTGATGTTGAAAAAACAGTTTGGCTGAAGAGGAAGAGATAGAAAATGGTTGCAGACCTTAATCATGGCAACATGAATTTCCCAGGCCAAGATAAGCCATAGGCTTGGCACTGCAGTTCTTATGTAACCCCAGCCCAATGTTCACACAAAGATTAGGAAGTAATTAGATATTTGAAACCTAGTCGAAAGTGAGTGCCAGCTGTTAAAATCATAGTGACAATTACAGTGTGTGTGGTACATGAATGGGGAAAATACATGCAAGAGACCAAACACTAAAATCAAAGGCACATAGGGAGTGCCTTCTCTGCTGTTGCTCCTGCCCTCTGGAACATCTCCACACCTGATGTGAGGTTGGCCCCAATCCTTCTATGTTTTTGTAAGGACCAAAACACATGATTGTGCCAGTAGACTTGGGGCCCCAGTGAGGGAACAGCACAATGGAGATGGCTGATTGAGTAATAACGGACCCCCCCACCTCCATCTCCGCCCTCCCTGTGTGTCTTTTATTTTAATGTTTGATTTTACCTTTTTATGTTTTAGCATAGATATGACTGTTAGCCACACAGTTATTACCCTATGGTACGATGATGGGCCAATAAATTTTATAAATATAGAAATTTTGTTCGTAAACCCTATTTTCCCCACAGTTTGTGCTAACAAAGTTCAAGAATCCTACTTTCCACTGATTTTAAATGGGGAAAATGTTTAGATTAATTAGATTGGCTCAATACACTTATAAATGCATTCTGATACATGCAAACCTACTCTTTGCAAAAGAATCTGGCTCTATCCATTTGTACATTCTTAGCCATACCTGATTTAGCCCTCACCGGCTAAAGGACACAAACCAAATACAAGTTCAGGCATTCTGGGCAAACCAGACCAAATTAAAACCTGATTTGTTGAAGTGTTTTGTGGAAACAGCAACAGAAGGCAGCTGTTTTGACTTATTTGTTTGCAAAATGTGGAGGATGTGTGCGCACAGATCTTGGCATTGTTTTAAGGGGCACAGCTTAGGAGCAAAAGTGGTGAGGAACATGCCTGCATCTTTCCTGGAACCATTCTGAAATTAAAATAAAAAAGAAGCAAAAGTAGGCCGGCACCAGTTATAAGCTTGGTACATTTTGGGTGCTGAGAAATAGTTTTCTGGGCCATGTGTTGTTTGATATTTTTTGTCATTTAAAAAAATCAATATTTGCATAGTGGATGCCCCGTGGTTGGATTGAAAACAAATTTAATAAATTGCAGCATTTGAATGCTTGAGTGCTTGAGAAACTGGTCGAACGAGTACGATTTCATAGCTAGGGCTATTTGTAGAGCGTAAAACTCGTGACTGTCAAAAGGTTTTCAAAAATGTTTATTTGTGTCCGCTTGTAGTAGTGAATTAGCTAATCTGTAAACACTGAACTTAATAAGTTTGGGAAAGAGGCTCTTCAAATGGGAAAGTACACTAGATAACTTCAAAATATGTCAAGTCAGCCCTGTTGTTGAGATAGGAACATTTTGTTTACTTTTCAGTGGAACTCTGGACAGCTGTCCAAATATCATACTTGACAATATTAATGGACAGGTGTAATATATGTGAAAAGATATGACTATCTTTTTCCTCAGCTGGGTCAAAACAGTGTAGCATTTTTGTAAGTTGGAAGTAGAAACTGTTTGTTATTGAATGGTTAGGCACATAGTTGGTGTCAACTTTTAACTATGTATAGATTTTATATTTATTTTTATTTTGTGTTTATTATTCTTATAAATAATTCAAGGTGATAAGCAAACCTAATACCCCTTCCTCCTCCTCCTATTTTCCCCACAACAACCCCGTGAGGTGTGTTGGGCTGAGAAAGAGTATCTGGTCCAAAGTCACCCAACCATTTTTTATACCTAAGGCAGGACTAGAATTCACTTGTCTCCTGGTGATTTGCCCAAAGTCATCCAGCCAGCTATTATACTTAAGGGAGGACTAAAATTTGTTCTCCTGTTTTGTTTTCTTTCTTTCTTTCTTTCTTTCTTTCTTTCTTTCTTTCTTTCTTTCTTTCTTTCTTTCTTTCTTTCTTTCTTTCTTTCTTTCTTTCTTTCTTTCTTTCTTTCTTTCTTTCTTTCTTTCTTTCTTTCTCTTTCTCTCTCTCTCTCTCTCTCTCTCTCTCTCTCTCTCTCCCATCTCTCCATCTCTCCCTCCTTCCTTCCACCTCCCCCTCCTTCTCTTGAGTCTTTTCTTGTTTTTTTCCTTCCCACCATTTTTAGAATTGAAGGTTTCTCCAGGGAGTTTTGCATACTATGCACAAGATCCATAATTTGAGCCTGTGTTCACTAAGAAGTCTGGGTTGATTTGTTTGATGATCCATCCAGTTTGTTTTCCTGGTATTGGTATTCTCAGGAGTTTCCTCCAACAACTCTGTGAATAGGGAATAGATGTGTATATATTTTAAGGAAAAGGATAAACTGTTTAGGAAAATGGCAGCTGAACTGTTCTTCTTCAAGGAAGAGGCTGTATAAAGAGGACAGGGTACAGAAAAGTGCTATGCCCTTTGAATGATTTTGGAAGAAACCCAAAGAGTTCAGAAGATGTGAAATTTCACATGCGGTACTTGCAAAGAAAGGAAGTTAGCGGCACTAAACACAATTGATGTTAAAATAAGATTGGTTCAAACTGTTGGACTAATCAGAGAAGATATTTGAATCCATAACAAGCTTAAAAGAATCTAATACAATCTGGAACCATGGCCTATAATTTTGGAAGCAAATCCAATGATCCAGAAATACTAGACTCTGGAAATCTGCTGAACTACATAATCTGTACAGCAGCTGATAAATCAGAGTCTGCAGCAAATTGTTTTATCTTTGTTGATTCTGCTTACTAGGAAAGATGAGATCTCTTGAGATCAGCCATGTTTTTATTTTACTACAGGTAGTCCTCAACTTACCACAGTTAGACGTTACAACAGATCTCCCACTCCAAGATATTTATGACCTGGATTTGAAGCTCTGCTGGCCGCACCCAAGCAGTTATGTTACTGCATTTTGGGCACTTGGTAACCAGTTCACATGGCCATTTGCATTATCCTGTGGTGATCATGGGACCTTTATTTATAATGTTTTTTGCTGGAAATCTTTGTTTAATCTGTTTTCTACCCCCCCCCCCCGCCACCCAAAGTCCCATAGTGAATAATGGGTTTCCTTAATGACCATAGGGTTTGCTTAGAACTACTGTGTCAGCTTAGTGAATGCTGCAAAAAAGTCATAAAATGGTTCAGGGTCATGTGATTATGCACTCAACAGCCAATCATGACGGCATAATTATAGTCTTAAATCAAGGACTGCCTATATTTAGAACAGAAAAACAGAGTTGGAAGGGACCTTGGAGGTCTAGTCCAACCCCCTGCTTAGGCATGAAACCCTACATCACTTCAGACAAATGGTTATCCAACATCTTTTTAAAAACATCCAGTGCTGGAGCATTTACAACTTCTGGAGGCAAGTTATTCCACTGATTATGTTAAATCATGGGTGAGATAAGACACTGGAGCCTCCGACTGTTTAAACTCTTTATTACATCGTTCAGAACAAAGAACAGCAGCCCCGGCAGCTCCTTTTGTACCCCCAGGCTGCCACTGCTGCAACCAGTGACAGCTCTTCAATTTCCCGCCGCCACGGACCAACCAATCAGGGCATATATGTAAATATCTAACACCCCTCCCCACCTCGTCCAGTTCACCCAATCCTGTTCTGCCTACTGTATGTAATCATGCAAGTAGTCGGGACTCTTATGGGTGCGACCAGACCTGTGCAGCTCAGTCATGGGTTGGTCTCCGAGCTGCTCGGTTGGGAATTACTGCCTCTCCTACTTAATAATTTGTCTACATTTGCTTGCAAAACACCTGGCCCTAGTTTCTGAAATGTCTCTTTCATGTGGTGGACCATGGGTTCAGCCAAATCATTAGTGGATGCGTGTCCAAGCTTTGAGATGGCATGTCGTACCCCATTTTGTGCTAAGAATCACTTAAACTGTGTGGCTGTGAATTGAGGTCCTTCCGGTATCACATGCAAGACTTTACATAAGACTGCACATTGTGTCATAATCTGGGTCACCAGTAAGTCCGAGACACAAGGTGCAATGTCTTGAACAGGCCAAAATGCCCTGCTGCAGGATTGTTGTGGCACTGCAACAAGATAAGACCCCGAAGCGGCCCTGACGGGACATCGAGTTTGTTGCGGTAGCACAAGAGTTTCAAATGACCACAGTGAGTTGGGTTCCACTTCTTGCCTCCGCTGATCTGCCCAAGCATCATGCCGCTGCACCTCCCAACTCTGCACTGGCTTCTGCACAGCGTAAAACAAATCTACGGGAAGCACTGTCTGGAGCGGGAGTTGATCCTCTGGACGCAGGTGCTCAGGCTTTTCCACTACAAACAGACGATGTGTATCTGCGTGCCTCAAAGCTTGCTGCTGACTGAACTCATCTGTAAAATCCTGGAGTTCCGAAGGCACAGACACCTTGGGTGAACTCATTACCATCCCTGCACAGATGTGACGGGTGTGGTCCATGCACTGCAGACTCGGGAACGTGATCATATTCTGGGACCAATAGATTTGAGGGTCATGAGACCAAAGCCATGCCAAACCTAAAACCACAGGGAGATGCAATGCAGAAGTGAGGTAAAACTGAATCACGTCTTCATGCGCACCAATAGTCAGATGCAAGGGCTAGCGACGCATGGATAATGTCTCGACGCGTGACGTCATTTCTGCTTCTACTTGTCACAACAGCGCAGTGGATGACGAACAGCCCGGTAGCAGTCGCCTTTCTCTGCGTTTGATCGTAGTATTTGTTGATGGTAGAAAGTATCGGAATGGCGACCGCAAAAAAAAGGCGACTGCTACAGGACTGTTCGTCATCCGCCACACTGTTGTTACAAGCGTAGTGTGCATGAAGATGGTGTACCTTAGCCTAGCACTGAATGTCAGCCACGACGAGGAACGGCGGGCGGGACTTCCTTCAGAGGTCCATTCCCCCTGCGGGCCGCACTAATATTATACTTTAATATCATGGTGGGGGCCACAGGATATCATCCTGTGGGCTGCAATTGGCCTGCGGGCTGCGAGAATGAGACCTCTGGTCTACAGAACACTGGGGAATTGCATATTTTTCTGCGAAGGCCACGTCCATGAGGTTTGTGGTGGTACCGGAATCCACCAGAGCATGCACTGGAATCCCCTGGGAACTATTGGCCAGGAACACTTGGGTCGCCAGGATCAAATGCTGAGGGGGTCTGGAACCCACTTCAGAAGGACGTGATCCAAATCCTGTGCGCACCCGATCCAAGGATTTCCGGGTTCGGGGAGCAGGTACAGGAACCAAACAAGTTTGCTGGGTCCGAGGAGCAGGCCTTGGGGCTGATACCTCTTGTTGCTTCTTGGGGCATTAAGCGGCCCAATGTCCAGGTTCCCCACAATAGAGATACAACCCCTCAACATGCCGTCTATTGCACTTCGTCACCGACAAGCAGGGTCTGGCGGCGCCTAAATCCATGGGCTCCTCCTGTGGGAACGAGGTTTCATACACAACAGGGCCACAGGAGGTGCTCGGGAAGCACAACAACAGTTCCGCCTCTGCAGGTGGGCGTAAATCCTCAGGCACAGGCAAATCAATTCAATGAGGGTTGCAGGACAATCCACTTGCGCCAGCTCATCCTGCAACTCATCCGCCAGCCCATCTTGGAACATGTCCATAAGTGCTGCTTCATTCCAAGCCAAATCCTGGCTAAGCAGCTGGAACTCGCTGACATACTCCTGCAAGGATTGCTGTTCCTGCTGCAAGTCTTTCACATGACGAGCAGCAGTCTTGGTCTTAATAGGGTCCTCATACATTACCCTCAGATGTTCACAAAACCCCTGAAGTCATTCAGCAGAGCACTATCTTGCACCAGCAAGGGTGTGGCCCAGCGTGCTGCAGAGCCAGAGTGCAAGCTAATTACAAAACCCACCTTATCCCAGTCAGTGGGGAAGTCCTCAGCTCTCAAGCTAATGAATAGCTGGCACGGTCCCCAAAAAGCTGGAAACATATCTTGGTTACCTTCAAACTTGTCTGGCAAAGCAACCGGGCATCTTCTTCGAGGAGTGGGAGGAGGAGGTGGAGCAGCAAGAGCGTGAAGTTGGCCTACCTGTGTAGCTAACATAGCCACCTGCTGTTGCAGCAAAGCATTCTCGGCTCGCAGCTGATCCATCTCTTAAGAAAAATAAATTACGTCTTGGCAAAAGGCAAACTGTTCTGTCCCAGCCGAAAGCAAACACAGATAAACTCCAAAACTGAAACATTCACAGCTTTATTCCACAAATAACCCTCTGTAGATAACAGATGGCTTGCAGCAGGGGTGGGATTCAAATTTCTTAATTTCTGGGGTTCTGTGGATGTGGCCTAATTTGTGGGTGTGGTTTGGTGGTCATGTGATGGGTAAGAGTGGCTTGCTGATTGGGTGTGACTGCGTGGTCATGTGACGGGTGGGTGTGGCCATGTGGCTGGCAACCCAAATGTAAGTGGTCCTCGCTTAATGACCAGGTCCTCGCTTAGTGGCCACTTGCTTAGCAAGTGTTCTAATTTATGACTGACCTCCACACAGCAGGTTTGCCAGATTGCAGCTTGGCCTTGCGGCCAAACTCAAGTCAAAATACGGCCAAATTCAGCCAAATTATTTTGTCTCACGGCCAAATTTTTTTATGCAATATAAGATGAGGATATATTGTTTTTTGTTTTTTAACTGTTTTCAAATAATCAGATCATAAAAAATAGTCAACCAGGGGGCTCCGGATCGCGTGCAGCACTCACCCATCTCCTCCGGTACCTACCGCGCTCTGCTTCGCGCCTGCCTCTCCTCCTCCTCCTCGCTGGCTCGTTCTCGTTCCCCAAGCAGCACCCCTTGCATGAAGGGTGGGGTGGGGTGGGTTCTCGTGGGGCGCGTCCGAGGCGCAGCTCTGGGCAGAGGGGAAAGGGAGCGAGAGCGAGGCGTGTGAGCCGAAAGCTGGAGTGGGGTGGAATGAAGGGGCTCAGATCCCGATCCAGACCCCTTGCGGGAGCCCCCGAAATCAGCCCTGCACTTGTCCGGGGTGCCGCAGAGGCGGCGGGGCCATGGCTCGGTGGCGGCGGCGGAGCTGTCAGCCGGGGGAGGAGGGTGCGCGATGAAAGGCGCCGGGCGGAGGCGAAGGTAGTCGGCACCCAAAATAACTGGGAGAGGAGAAGAGAGCGAAAGAGACGAGAGAGGGAGAAAAAGCCGCTGAGGTTCCAGCCAAGGGGGAAAAGGGCTTCCCTTCATACAAATTAAAACTCTAATAAACTAAAGATAGCAAAATGCTATACCCTACTAAAGACTTATTTCCTGGTTTGTATCAGGCAGTAAAACAAAAACAAAAAATAACCCCTAACACTCCTAAAGAGGATTTAGTTCAGCAAAAAATAATGGAATGTGCAGAAATGGACATGTTCACGTTACAAATGAAAGAGGAGGACTCCCGAGTATCTACTTATCAACCCAAAATAGCAGCATTTGGTACCAAATATAAATTGAAATGCAAATAAAGTCCCTTCATACAAATTAAAACTTGATAAACTCAAGATAAGCAAAACGCTATACCCTAAAGTCTTCTTTCATGGCTTGTATCAGGTAGTACCACTAAAATAAAGTAATAAATAAAAATACAAAATTATGCTTATACCCACATTTATAGATTATATGACACAGGGAAACAACACAGTGTAGCTCCAGATATATACATGCAGACTGGGCTCCGGCGAGAGGTGGAGCGGTCTATTTTTTGCTTTTGCACGGAGGGTCGGGCGCGCTTAATTGGGCAGGAATCTCCCTCTCGGACGCCGCTCCGGGCGTGGTCCTCAGCCAAGAGGCAAGCAAGCCAAGGCACCAAAGCGCATGATTTATTTATTTTTATCATTATTATTTTTTGGAGGGGTTTTTAAGGATTCCCTTAGGATTCCTTCACAAAGCGCAAATATAACAGGCAGCGGGGCGAGGCGCGCCAGAAAGAGGCGCTTCGTGGCGGAGCCACTGAGGCGAGATTACCCCCCCCCGGGACGAGGTCAGACCTGCCATTTAGCCCAAAATTGGGGCTGGTGGGGGCAGAACTGAAAACCGGTATTTGGCCAAAATTTCCATTTCACGGCCAAGCAACTTTCCTACGGCCAAATTTCCAGCCAAATAAATTTAGCCGGAGACATCATTTTTTTCATGGCAAAACAGATTTCTATATGGCCAGATTTCTCAAATTTGGCCGGAAAAACGGCCAGATGGCAACCTTGCCACACAGCTACTTGACCTGTTTGACAGCTACACACACACACAAACACACACACACACACACCCTTCTAACCCTGCTATTCTTTGATTCTGTAAGGATCTCCTGCTGAAGCAGGGGGTTGGGCTAGATGACCTCCGAGATCCCTTGCAGGCCAGCCCTAGATTGCTGTGGTACTTCAAAGTCTTCTGAAGCCAGGGTTTTTCTTTCCCTTTTCTTTCTTTCTTGTATTTCCCCTCTCTCTTTCTGTATCCCCCTCTCTTTCTCTCTCTCCCCTCCCTCTCTCCCTCTTTCTCTCTCTCTCTCTCTGTCCCTCCTTCCCTCTCTCCTTTTAAAGCTAGGAAGCCCACCTGAAACACACACATACACACACCCAGGGGTGGGATTCTCCTAGTTTGACCCTGTTCTATTGTACTCTGCCTCTCAGAGAATAAGCCTGCAGGCAGGGACTGTGCTCTTTAATCTTTGTGCAGGGTCTTCAAAAAAAAAAATACATGCAATCAACAGAAACAAATGGGGCGTTGGTTCTTACCTGATACGCCCGTTCTCTTTGAACTGCGAAGAGCATCCAGAAGTGGGAGGTGCTCCAGTCTCTGCACTCACAGGCTGAGCTTGAATTGAGGAACGCTCCTCCTCCACGTGACTCCTCCGTAGCGTTCCCCAGTTTTACGAAGACGAGAAGAAAAAAACCGTGTTCTCATGCTAACTACCTAATGGTTCTTTGGCCGAGACAAGATCCCCCACCAGACGGTGAAATTTGGGTGGGGCTGGATGCTCTTCGCAGCTCAAAGAGAACGGGCGTATCAGGTAAGAACCAACGCCCCTTCTCCTTAGAGCTGCTCAGAGCATCCAGAAGTGGGACATACCAAAGCTTGGCCTGTCCTACGGGAGGGACTCGGTCTGGTCCGGAATCTCCTCAGGGTCTCTGAAGACCCACTGTAGGACTCGTCTACCAAAGGAAGCCTCCGCCGAGGCAAACACATCAATCTTGTAGTGCCTGATAAAGGGTGACGGGGATGCCCAGGTTGCCGCCCGGCAGATTTCAGTTATTGATGCCTGAGTGGCCCAAGCTGCCGAAGTAGCCGCACTCCTAGTGGAATGCGCCGTTATACCACTGGGCGCTGGCAGGGCTTGTGACAGGTATGACCTAGTTATTGCTGCTCTGATCCAACGGCCTATTGTGGACGGAGACACTTTGTGACCCAGCGTCTTGGGCTGAAAGGAAAGGAATAAGGCCTCCGATTTCCTAAAGGGCTGTGTGCGCTAGATCTAAATCCGCAGAGCGCGTCTCACATCAAGTGTGTGCCAATGTCTTTCCCTTTCCCGCGAGGGTCTGGGACAAAAGTTTGGGAGGATGAGTTCCTGCGCTCTGTGGAAGGCCGAGTTGACTTTGGGCAAAAAGGTAGGGTCGGGCTGGAGAACCACCCGATCAGCATGAAATACGCAGAGGTCCTTTCTAATGGACAAGGCTGCGATTTCCGATATCCGACGGGCGGATGTAATGGCTACAAGGAACACTACCTTTAATGTCAAAAACTGGACGGTTGACTCCCTTAGGGGTTCGAAGGGGTGTTTAGTGAGCGAAATAAGAACTTTATTAAGGTCCCAGGTTGGGTACCGGTGTACAGTTGGAGGGTGTAAATTAGTGGCTCCTCTAAGGAAGGCCCGAATACGGGGGTGATGGGAAAGGGAACCAACATTATCGCAAGAGATGACAGTTGTTAAAGCTGCAACCTGTCATTTCAATGTATTAGGGGATAGCCCTTTGCTAAGTCCCTCCTGAAGGAAGTCCAAAATTTGAGCAACAGAAGGAGAGAGTGGGTTGATCTGGGATTTGTGGCACCATTTACAGAAAATGGACCATGTGGCATTGTAGATTCGGGTGGTTGAGGGCCGTCTGGCAGCTAAAATGGTGTCAATGACCTGGCTAGAGAACTTTTCTCTCTTTAAGTGGTCCCGCTCAACCTCCAAACGGCTAATTGGAGCCATTGAGGATCCGGATGCAGAAGGGGTCCCTGAGACAGCGAGATCCTGTCCGGTGGAATCCTCTGGGGGGGGCACTGAGAGGTTGCGGAGGTCCGCAAACCATGGCCGTCTGGGCCAGTAAGGGGTCACCAGAAGCAGCTCCGCTTTCTCATGTATCAACTTCTGGATAACCCTGGGAACTAGAGCTATTGGGGGAATGCGTACAGGAGCCCTGTGGGCCAGGGGCAATGTAACGCATTGTGATTCTCCACCCCGTGGGATGGGTACCTTGAGAAGAATCTCGGGAGCTGAGCATTGAGTGGGGATGCGAAAAGGTCCACTACCGGTTGCCCGAAGATTGTGGCCGCCTTCCTGAACAGTGACAGGTGGAGGCGCCACTCTGACTGGTCTATTGTGGCCCTGCTCAACCAGTCTGCCTGGGTATTTGATACTCCTGAGATATGTTCTGCCTTGATAGAGAGGAGATTGGTCTCCGCCCAACGGCAGAGGCGCTCGGCCACCCTCATTAATCGTATTGATTGTGTGCCCCCCTGTCTGTTTATGTGCGCCTTGGCAGTCACATTGTTAGGATAAGAATGTGTCGTCCGCATACCTGGGGCAGGAAGCTGCGCAGGGCCAGGTGTACAGCATGAAGCTCCAGCCAGTTTATGCTGCATAATTGTTCTGTTGCCGACCATCTGCCCTGGGATGTGAGTGATTGGACGTGAGCTCCCCATTTGAATAGGCTGGCATCTGTGGTGAGAGTGAGCCTTTGGGGCTTCTTGAAGTAGTGACCTTTGTTGATGGCCGGTTTGGCCCACCAGAGGAGGGACGTGAAGACCCTTGGAGGTACCCTGACCATGTGTTTTGAGTTGCTTCTGCCAGATCTCTGGTATGGAAGCAGGAACCACTGTAGGGATCTGGTGTGTAAACGGGCCCAGGGAACAATAGAAATGCATGAAACCATTTTTCCTAATAACTTTGACAAGTCTAGTAAAGACACCTTTTTTGATCGCCTGATCTCTCTTACGGATTTTTGGATACTAAGGAGTCTTTCCGAGGACAGGAAAACCATCCCTTTAACCGTGTCAATCACCGTCCCCAGGTGGGTTATGCGGGTAGATGGCTCTTTTTCCTGTTTATAAGAAACCCATGCTCTTGGAGAGCAGTTAGGGTAATTCGGGTGTCCCTCTCTGCTTGATGTTTAGAGGGGGGACAGGATGAGGATGTCGTCCAGATAACAATGGAGACATACAGGGAGGTTCCTAAGGTGGGCCGCTAGCGCCGCGAGGACCTTGGTAAAGGTCCTGGGGGCTGAGGCCAATCCAAAGGGGAGGGCCACATACTGAAAGTGATGTTTATTATAACAAAATCTTAGGAATTTGTAATGGGAAGGCCGAATTGCAATGTGTAAGTACGCCTCAGAGAGGTCTATGGACGTGAGCCAGTCCCCTTGTCTGGTTCCCAGGAGAATGGATTGTAACATATGCATCTTAAATTTGCGGTGGATCAGGTAGCGATTAAGTCGTTTTAGATCTAATATCGCCCTCCACCCCCCGAATGTTTTGGGACCACAAACAGGTGAGAGTAAAAACCCCGCCCTCATTGAGTGGACGGGACGGGTTGGATGGCCTTTATGTCAAGGAGATGCTGGATAGCGGAATCCATTAGATTACGCTTGGTGTGGTCTCTGGAAAGAGGGGATGCCATGAAGAAGTCGGGGGGGTGGACTGAAACTCAAGGGCGAGACCGAATCTAATGGTGCCTCTGACCCAGGCATCTGAGGTAGAGGAGTCCCATTGACCGGCGAAATATTTAAGACGCCCGCCAGTGGGAAGGGAATGTCGTGGCCTATCTTGGGCGCCGGAAGGGTCTGCCTCCTGATCCCCGAAAGGGCCTTTTGTAACTGCCGCCCCTTCTATTCCTGTCGCCCGAATCGGGACGATCCTGGGGTGGACCGACCTAAAGGATGGGGGGTCTCTGGTACCTGGGTGAGAAAGGAGTCTGGTAGAAGGGTCGAAAGGACCCTCTCCGAAAGGGCTGTGAGGTTCTGGATTCTGATCTCTGAAAGAGAGAGGGGAGAAATTTTTTCTTACTCCGGCTCTCAACCAGTAAGGGGTCTAGGACCGGGCCGAATAATTTGTCTCCCGTAATGGGAGCTGAAGCCAATTTGACCTTGTTCTTAATATCTGCCTGCCAATGTCTCAGCCAGAGCAGACGACGGGCTGTGACGTGATGTGATTGCTCTGGTGGAGAATTTAACTGAATGGTAAGTGGCGTCGGCTGAGAACTCTGCTGCAGCTGTGAGCTTAGCGATGTCCTGATGCGCCCTGAGGTTGGATGCAGGGACGTGTTGTTTGAGCTGGCGGAGCCATCGAATCGATGACCTAGTGAAGAAAGATGCAGCTGTAGCCGATCTAATGGCCCAGGCATCAGATTGGTGAGCCCGGTGCAAGGCCAGCTCGGCCCGCTTTTCTTCTGGTTTCAGGGCCTCCAGTGCGTCACTTGGGGTTGAGGAGGAGGCTAGGCCCACTATGGGCTCGTCAACCTCGGGGGTATTCAGTAGGTTAGAGAATTCTGAATCAAGATTGAAAAATCTCTTATCATGGCTGGATGGGGCCGGAGGCGCCCCTGCAGAGGCCAGCTGCTTTGACACCAGATCAGAGAAAATAGGTGGAGTTGGGATGACTTTGGCCTCC
>NC_142025.1:8169875-8249875 GCF_049901735.1 Notechis scutatus | reverse complement strand
AACTATTAACTAAAGGCAACCAAGTGAATCCAAGAAAAGACGCAGATACTTTAAGCTGTTCACAATAGTCGCTATGTGCAGCTCCCATCATATTTTGCTCTTCACAATAAATGTGCACAGATCTAATGTTTAAAATACAGGCACTGGGAAATATAGTTACAAGCCATACTGAATTTCAGCTTCAAAGAGGAATCTTTATCTGTCTCTTTTCAGTCTTAGCTCAAAAGTACTAGAGGCACAAATGACCAGCTCAAATGATGCTACTTTGGACACATTGTGCAAAGTCCCAACTTTGATGACCTGGGGCATGGCACAAAGGTGACACAGTCAAATAAGAAGTATCCCTTTAATACCTCCAACTTTATCCCCAATGTCCAAGTTACCTTTGGCTGGAGAAAAAACTCTCCCAAGAACAGTCTTTAAGTGGAGGAAATTCAGTCCGAAAACAAAGTACATACAAACTGTAAATAGAAATCCACACAAACCACGCTGCAGCAATTAACTGGACAGGGCAGGAGAAGGAATTGCAGACGTGAAAGCCCAGCAAAACACACACAGCTGGGAAGATGCCAGGAACCCAGATAAGCCTCGAGGATACCAGACAATTCATGGTTTGCTCCCAGCAACTTTTCTGTGTGCAGCTTCCCTTTTTAAACACTGTGTTCCCAGCTGCAGCTAATGACGGGAATCAGGGCCCTTTCTTCCCCGTAAGCCATGCAACTCATGTTGCTCCCTTCTCCGTTCCTCCCTGCGTGCCCTAGGATGAAGAGGGGGTGGGCCTGAGTCTCCCTCTGAATTCCCTCTCCCTTGCTCTCCTCTTCCCTGCTCTGCCCAGCTGGACTGTGCCATTCCCCAGTTTCTTCCACAGCCAACAGAGCCACACTCCCATTCCCTGTCAGCTGCTCAGCCTCCCCCTTCGAATCAGATTCCGACAGGGGCATGACATTCATGCAAAGTCAATGGGGGAAGCCAGATTTGCTTAACAACCTGCATGATTCACTTAACTGCAGTGATTCATTTAACAACCATGGCAAAAAAAGATTGTAAAATGGGGCACAACTCACTTAACAACTGTCTTGCCTAGCAGTGGAAATTTTGGGCTCAATTGTGGTTGTAAGTCGAGGACTACCTCCATACAATTGATAGACCTGAAAGACCAAGCTAGGGACCGATCATCATGGAGAAAATCTGCCTTGCTAAGAGTCAAAAACGAACCAATGGCACATAATTGCAACTTTATAGCTTGTATCCTTACAATTTATATTGACTGTTTCCTAGTATGATGATTGCTTATTGTACCCTGTGACTATCATTAAGTGTTGCACCTGATGATTCTTGACTCTTGACAAATGTATCTTTTCTTTTATGTATACTGAGACCATTTGCACCAAGACAAATTCCTTGTGTGTCCAATCACACTTGGCCAATAAAGAATTCTATTCTATTCTATTCTATTCTATTCAAACCAAAATTTTCAATTTTAAAATGCACATAATCAAAATCTCAGTGTTAAAACAGTTAAGATAGGCTTTGCTTGAAATAGTCCCATATTTCAAGATTCAGCAATAGCTACATCTAGAGAGCATCAGCCTCTGACTCCTTTATTTCTATGAAAATATTCTCCACCCCAAGATAGCAAAGCCCACCCCCCTTTTTTTTAGCTTCCTCCTGATCTCTAGGATTTGGGGGTTGTCTTTCACCCGTAAATCAGCCAATCTTCTTTCTATAGGGTGAATTGTGTGCAAATCTATAGCACTTGTGGTCAGTTGAGATTTTAGTGTGTCCTAGTGACTCTAGAATATTGGATTGAGGAAAAAATGCATCAGGGAAATATACCCTGGCTTTACAGTATGTATTTCAGCGAATAACAAACAAGTGATAATATGGGTTGTGCTTTAAGGAGAATCAAATTTATGGTTACCTTTTGCGTTTCATTTCATGCTGGTTCTATTGACCTGAAATTTGTTTTCATGAAGTGTGACCCAATTTAAAATTCAAGTGGGATAAACATTTCTGAAATAAGCTAGCAAGCATGAATTTGTGAATTTGTTTTGTGAATACTTTGGAAATGAACTGCTGGGCAGATGCCAGATAGCAATACACTAAGGATGGGATTCGAAACAATGAAAGGTTATCTGGAGAATAGAAAATGTAGAAAAGAGGCATAAGACATAAGTTGTGAGTGCAACAATTAAAGATGCAAAGTTGGAACTATTTGTTGGCCTGAAACAGGCTATATGCCACAGTATGATTTCTTTAGCTTTGGCATAGTGTCTTGTGTGAACCTGGCTGTAATTGTTGATTCTAAAACTAATAAATGTTTCAGAAGAAGGCTGTGTAAACAACCAAATGCAAGTTTCTCAGTGAAGAGGGTGTTCTTTGGGTCATAGAAAGGATAATAAAAAAAAGAAATAAAAATCTCGACCCTAATGTGCATGGGATTGGATAGTTTCTAACTGGATTACTTTTTTAGTTGCTGGAATTCCATTTCATTCTGACAAACTCTTGCTGAAAAGAATTCTTTGGGAATCATGCTTGAAAAGAATCATTTTTTGGTTTTAGGCAGAGCTACACAGCCTAGCACCAGCCCTTATTGTTCGCTAATCAAGATTTATGACTTAATTTGTTTTGCATGCCCAATGCATTGTGATTTAATAATTAAACAAACAAAGATTTTGTAAGTTATGTGAATACAGCTTTTTAATCCATGTGATCAAAGCAAGGTCAATACTTAAACATATTACCTATATGTAATTCATGAAACCTCAGATAAATTATTCATCCAGAAATTATTGCTTAGTTTTATCTTTTTCCTTTCCATATTTCCATTTCTGCATTTAACAAAGGGTTTTTGCATTTGGAAACCACTTTGTAGTTCTTGGAAAGATAAAAAAATAGAACTTCTGATTTAGGCTCAGAAAGGTTTGAAGAAGAAAAAACATTGGGAATGTCAAAGAATTTTTTTAATTAAAATTTTACACATATTCCACTTTAAGAGCCACGATAGCGCAGTGTTAAAATGCAGTCTTGCAGGCTAATTCTGCTGACTGCCAGGAGTTCAATTCTTACCACCTCAAGGTTGACCTCCCATCTTTCCAAGGTTATTAAAATGAGGACCCAGATTATTGGATACTATATGCTGACTCTGTAAACCGCTTAGAGAGGCCTTTCCCATTAGGGATGTGTTCTAAAGGGATGTGTTAAGATCTGCAGGAAGGGGTCCTTTACATCAGGGGTCCCCAACCACCGGTCCGGGGACCGGTACCGGTCCGCGGAACAAGTCCTACCGGGCCGCTGGTTGCTGGGCGCCGCCATCTTTTTTTGATGAAAAAGTGCTTCCGGTGAGCTTTTCCGGTAGAAAGCTCACCGGAAGCACTTTTTCATCAAAAAGATGGCGGCGCCCAGCTGATGCCGGTACCGGGCGGCATAAAAAAGGTTGGGGATCACTGCTTTACATCATCAATTCCTCTTGGTCTTCAGAGTGCACAAGTATGTTTGTTACCTGCAAACTTTCTGCCTTTGGAAGAAGCCAATCAAACAAACAAATCAAGTGTTTATAGCTTAGTTGCTCTTGAATACAATTGGGAGCAGAACTCATGAATAGCATTGGTGCTTTATGTTTTTATGGGCACACACTTTCTGGTAGAGGCTGAAGTCTGGCATCAAAATGATACATTTACCCCTACTGTTTTTTAAGTGAACTCCCTGAAGTAATAAATGAAAAGATGATATATTTTGATGCATGCTTTTCCTTATTGTTTGACAAAGAGTTCCCAGCTGATATTCCATGACCAAGTCACAGGTAGTCCTCGAGTTACGACCCCCACATTTCTTTTTTTTTTTTTAAACAAGTTTTATTAATTTTTTTCAAAACACACAAGTCGTCATTATCCATTACATATTTAAACCTTTTTCCATTATAAATTTAACAAGTCAGATAAACTATAATTCTGTTTTAAACCATTTCCATATAAACATACAAAAACCTCTTATCCATTTTCTCTTTCTTTCTCTTTACTCTTATTCCATTTTATTATTATTATTTCATCTATTTCTTTCTGACTTAGTTACCATTATTCTCATTCTATATTTCTGCAAGGTTTCATTAATTCTCCCCCAAAAAAAACATATATACACAACACACAAAACATAAAAAAGATCTTTTGGAAAGTAACTTGGACCCAGGTATTTCTTTCTTCATGGACTTCAACTGTATTCATACTCATCTTACATATCATTACTTATTTTATTTACCATTCTAAATCTTCTATATTAACTTCTCCCCATATTTCACTCTTTTTAATTCTATCTTAATTAATCATCTTAATTTGAGTCATTATATTTGTATCTTTTGTCCATTCTTTATTGTACCTTTGTCTCATTCCTTATAAAAAAAAAGAAATTTCTCCTGAAATCACTAATCAGAGTATGATGCCTTTCTATCTCCGACTAAATTAATCAAATTAATCTTTAGAATACCCAATCCGATTTTGCTTGGTACATTCTAACTGAATAATACATCCAAAATAATTAAATACATAGTTAAACAATAGATCTAAATATTAAAAACAAATACTATAATGAAAATTTTATAATAACATCAATCCCATAATCTTATTAAACTCTTTAATTAAAGCTCAATATTCTAAATCTCCCCTCATATTATATTTTAAAACCAATCATTATTAACATTTCAACATTTTAATCTCTTATCAACTCTTAAGCCATTTAAGTTTTCTATTTCTAATACAATACTACCATATCATCTTATGTACCTTGCAAAATCTCTTTGAAGAAATTATACTTATCCTTTATCCCTAAAAAAAATTCATTTTTTCCCATTTAATTTCAAAACTTTGTAGCTTTTCTCCACCTTTTCCCTTTCTTTCTTCTCCCAACAAACCTTTCTACCCCCTTCTTCTAGCCTCTGCCTTACTGGCTTCCCTTCTCTGTCGTATTCCTCTTCCCTTTTGTTTACCATCCTTATATTGATTTTGCACCTTGTTTTTCCCTTTCTTAAATGTTTTTTTAAATCTTAAGTCCTTTATTTCTCTTCTCTTCCCTCTTCCTTCCCTCTTGGTCGAGTTCTGAGATTTATTAAAGATGGTTTCCTCTCCTTCTTCTTCTTCTGCTGTCTTCATCTGCTGCAATGTTTGTTGATAGTTAATAAGCGCCATTTCTAAAAAAGGAAGGCTTCTTTCAAACCAGCTTTACCATTTTTTTTGCTTGCTCATAATCTTTTCTCAGTTCCTTAATAGAAGGAGCCATTATAAATCTTTTTCTTTTCTTTTCTCTTACAACAGTCAGAATATTCCAAAGGAAAAATAAGACAATCCCAAAGTTATCAGTCAGTCCAAACCAAGACAGAGTTCCCACTCTCTCCTCCTAGGGTAGTATCAATCAGAGAAAAAGAAAGTCCAAATCTGTTTCTTAAAATCTTATTGCAATATATTTTAGTCTTTCAATCCTTAAGGCATCTCCTCCAACAAAGTCTTAGCATACAAATATTTTTTTTTAGTCCTCTCTTTTCCCACTCATCGCTTAAAGCCAGTTTTCACCTAAAAAAAAATAGATTTCTTAATATTCACTTTTTATTCCGTAGAAAAAGAGGGTAAGCTATCCTTTCAGCACCATTAAACTGCCGCTTTTTTCCTCTTCTCGAAGGTATCATTCAGAAAGTCATACTTTTCAGGAATTTTGTTAAATATGTCTTAGAGTCCTAGGAGCCAAGAAAAACTTTCTCCTTTCAAGCACTTTCTCCACTTCCTCCTGCGCATTCTTACCCGGCTGCCAGCTTCTTTGGCGGCGCCATTACGGACCGCCGCTGCACCGATCCTGGGAAAAGGGGGTTCTGCCGGCCGGGGAGGGGGTCTGCAAAACCCCCAAACCCTTCTCCGGATCCCCCCTACCTTCAGCTGCCCCTGCAGGGCAGCCTAGCTCCGTACCCGTCTGGGTCGGAGCCCCAAAAACGGCTAGCGCGGCAGGGATCGCGCAGCTCGCAAATCCCTGCCGCTCGCGAAGCCGACAAACCGGAAGTCGGCCTCGACCCCCACATTTCTGTTGGTGACCTTTTGGCCACAGTTATTAAGCAAATCATTGCAGTTGTTAAGCGAATCATGGAGTCGTTAAGCAAATCTGGCTCCCCCATTGACTTTGCTTGTTGGAAACCAGCTGGGAAGGTGTCAGATCTGGCCCAGTTTGGTCCCTTAGGAAAGAAACCCTCTCAATTCCATTTTTGGCGAAAAGGTTACTTTGACTGAAAACCAGGTGGTTACAGTGAGCAAAGCCAGAAGTAAATCTTTGCTCACAAATATTCCTTAGTTAACTTCCCCGGTCTGTGTCCACCCCCTCCCCTGTTATCACCCCATTGCCCAGCTAGATGTTTTGAAGATGTTTTTGGTAACTGTCTCCGACAATTGGCCAGATGAGGAGGCAATACATTCCATTCCCAGGTCCGTGGCCTTGCGATGGCACAAATCTTCTCTTCGCTGATGATGTAAAGCTATTCAATACCACAGACAATACTGCTACCCTTCAAAAAGACCTCGACTATGCATCAGAAGGGTCAAACAAATGGCAACTTCAAATCTCAACAAATAAATGCTCTGTCCTACATATTGGCAAAAAAAAATCAGAAAATAAAATACAGGCTGAATAGTCAAGACCTTGTTGACGATCCAAAATCTGTCAAGGATCTTGGAGTACTCATCTCTAATGACCTAAGTGCTAGAGCCCACTGTAACTACATAGCCAAAAAGGCGTTAAGAGTTGTTAATCTAATCTTATGTAGCTTTTTCTCTGATAATATTACACTACTAACTAGAGCATACAAAACATTTGCTAGACCAATACTCGAATACAGCTCATCAGTCTGGAACCCATGTTACGTATCTGATATTAACACAGTTGAGAAAGTCCAGAAATATTTCACAAGAAGAGTTCTCCACTCCTCTACTCGTTGCAGAATACCTTATACCACCAGACTTGAAATTCTAGACCTAGAAAACCTAGAACTACGCCACCTTCAGTCCGATCTAAGTATAGTATATAAAATCATACATTGCAATGTCCTACCTGTCAATGAATACTTCAGCTTCAACCATAACAACACTAGAGCAAACAATAGATACAAACTCAAGATTAATCGCACCAAACTTGACTGCAGAAAATACAACTTCAGCAACAGAGTGGTCAATGTCTGGAATACTCTACCCGACTCTGTAGTTTCTTCCCCAAACCCCAAAAACTTTAACCTTAGACTGTCTACTATTGACCTCACCCCTTTCCTAAGAGGTCTGTAGGGGGCGTGCATAAGCACACCAACGTGTCTACCGTCCCTGTCCTATTGTTTCTTTTATTTTTCTTATATGTATCCATGTATTCATAACTATGTTTTTACTTAATACCTATCATCTTGTAAGCAATTGACAAAGCAAATAAAATAAAAAAATAAATATTGCTTTCGGTTTCTCCCATCTTCCCACAGCTCCCCCCCCTCCCCAGGGCTTATGTCAGATTGGCATCTAGCGAAGCAGAGGTGCGTGCAAAGGATGGACGCTCTCGCAGAAGGTTACAAAAGGGGGAATCACATGACCCTGGTTCAGTGCAACTGTTACAAATACATGCAAGTTGCTAAACATCCCAATGTTGATCATATGACCACGGTCATGAAGACTGCTCACAAGTCAGGTTTTTTTTTCAGTGCTGCTGAAACTGAAAGGTCACTAAATGGATAGTTGTAAGTTGAAGAGTATTTGTACATGGAAATGCCTTAAAGCAGGGGTCCCCAACCACCAGTCCACAGACCGGTACCGGTCCGTGGAACAAATCCTACCGGGTCAGCTGGTTTGCTGGCGCCACCATCTTGTTTTGATGAAAAAGTGCTTCCGGTGAGCTTTTCCAGGTAGAAAGCTCACCGGAAGCACTTTTTCATCAAACAAGATGGCGGCGCCAGCTGATGCCGGTACCGGGCCGCGGCATAAAAAAGGTTGGGGACCACTGCCTTAAAGCAATGGTGTCAAACTCGATTTTATTGAGAGCCACATCAGGGTTGTGTTTGACCTCAGGGGGGCCGGGGTAGGCATGGCCAGGGTGAATATGGCCAGCTCGGAATCCCTCATGTCGGGGGCGCTTGTGGTGGTCCTAGTATTCTGCCAGCAAAAACAGGCTCCTGAGCTCCATTTCTGGCTGCAACGGCCTCTTGCAACTCTCTGCCAGCAAAAATGGAGCTCACAGCCCTCCCGAGCTCCCGTTTTTGCTGGCAGAAGCACCGTGGACCAATCCTTCACTTTGTCAACTCAAAAATATTTCTCTGGTCTTTTAGAGTTGTCAGCAGAAAGGGAGTGGGGGAAGCAATGCATACCTTAAATATTTCCATAGATAATTGCTAGGCGGCCAAAGCTTCTGGCGCACAAGATTATTACTGGAGAGCATGATTGATGATTCTTGGCTATGGATGTGTCCCATTGGAGAATATACATCCAGGGGGTGGGGGAAGACCAGGGTGAGATGAATGATGCATTTCAGAGTTGGCTGCATCCAGGTAATGCCGACATTGTTCACTCCTAATAAATGATTTCTTTTTTTTAACTCTGAGACATGTGGATAGAGACTCAAGATTTGAATGGGAGCGGATTGTCGGAGTGCTGACACACTATTTACAGGGAGGCTCCATGGGGCAGGGACTTGAGTTTGACACCCCTGCCTTAAAACAGAGGTTCCCCTAATGTCTTAATTCAAAATGCTCTTAGTAATTTTTTTCACAGTGCCCCTCAGCCAAAACTTGGAAAAACTTCAGCCTAATAAATCACCAGTCATCATCAGTCATCATCAGTCAATCAATCATCAGTCACCAAGTGAGGTGGTTAACAAGAGTTGTGCCCAACTTTATGACCATTTTTGCCATGGCCATTAAGTGAATTGTGCAATCGTTAAGCAAAACTCTCTTGCCCTATTGACTTCGCTTGTCAAAAGCCCCCTAGGATGGTTGCAGGTGGCAATCATATAATCCCAGGATGTTGCAGTTGTGATAAATGCATGCCAATTGCCAAGCACACAAAAATTTTTGATTACAGGATGCGAGGAAGCTGCAACAATTGTAAGTGCGAGGACCAATCATAAGTTAGTTTTTTTTAGCACCGTTGTAACTTTGAAGGTTGTTAAACAAATGTTCGTAAGCCAAGGACTACCTGTGCTTACAATTTTTAGAATCTGTTAATGCATGAGAAATGCATTATCATACAGATACTTTATACCTGCAATGTATCTGTAAGCGGTCAAGTCAAATAATTTTCTGCTTTATACCTTTTATTGTATGCCTCCCAGTCACACAGGTGAGATTGGCAGCCTCATAAATTTAATAAATAGTTAAACAATTATCGATTGGAGGTTTTCTTTTTCTTTTGAAGTCATCTTAATGAAAAGATATTAACTAGGTGTGCCAGCAGAGGGCAAACTGACTCTATTATGTAAGTGATCATTTTCTGCAATAAGACCCAGTGACTATATACTTAGCTTTTATCCAATAATCAATATAAATACCTTTAATTACTGCATCTTATGATACTCCAAGATATATTGACTTTAACCCCATGTATTTTCTAAAAACCCAATTCATATATTTAATAAGCAATCAAACTGGAATGAAAATTGCAAAACCTTCTTTCATTTTTTAAAAAAATTCATTGAATTAATATGTGCACAAGATAAAAACACATATTCTTCCTATGGAAGGATGAACCGCCCTGATATGGAAATATGTTACAGCTGACTATCCAGGTCACACATTTTTTGTTTTTGGATTGACTTTACTTTGGTAGCTAGCTGAGAGGGTTACAAAGCATGCAAATGAGAATAGATAAATAGGTAGCACTTCGGTGGGAAGGTAGCAGTGCTCTGTGATGTCATGCTGGCCATATGACCGCGGAAATGTCTTTGGCAGTGCTGACTCAATGGCCTTGAAATGGAAATCAGTACCACCCCCTAGAGTCAGCAATAAAATCTGCAGGGACTCCTTTACTCATTAATTTTGTGTGTGTGGCTTGTTTCCTATCTGTTTCTTTCCTCCGAGTTATTGTAGGTTCGTATTAGACTAAGACCTGCATATTTAGTATATTTAGGCTTTAGGGCTATAATAACAGTTTGATTTATAACTGCAAAAATCCAGATGGCCTCCAGAAGCTAGCAAACAGAGTTCATCTCTTTGCTTGCTAGCAATACACACACACACACACACACACACACACACACACACACACACACACACCAGAACTAACTGAGGCAATAAGCACAGCAACACAAAAACAGATATTAAGCATTAGATCCATAGAAGCAGGATCTACCACACTAAACAGGACATGAGATTCAGACTATGCAGAGAGGCTTCAGAGACTGAGTCCAATACATAGTTGGAGGGTGTGAGATGCTGTCAGGAATAGCATGCCGTGTGCTGCACAACCAAACAGCTGGCACTGTGTATAGCAACATCTGCACTGTGTGTGGGCTAGAATCTTTCCAAGTGTGGATGGGAGAAGATCTGTAGAAAAAGGAAAGCTACGATCCTGTGGGAGTTCCAGGCAAGAATTAGTCAATCAACCAGACACTGTGGTAGTAGCAAGGGTCAGTAGACAGCAGTGATGATGGATATAGTGGTTCCAAGTGTCAATAACATCAGGAAGAATGAATATAACAGATAACATAATCAGAGTTGGAAGGGACCTTGTAGGTCATCTAGTCCAACCCCCTGCCCAAGCGGGAGACCCTACACCATATCTGACAAATGGCAGTCCAATCTCTTCTTGAAAGTCTCAAGTGATGGTGCTCCCACAACTTCCGAGGGCAACTTCTGTTCCATTGGTTGATTGTTCTCACTGTAAGAAAGTTTCTCCTTATTTTTAGGTTAAATCTCTCCTTGTTCCATCCATTATTCCTTGTCTGGCCTTCGGGTGCTTTAAAAATAGCTTGACCCCCTCCTCCTCTCTGTGGCAACCACTCAAATATTGGAAGACTGCTATCCTGTCTCCCCTGGTGCTTCTCTTCACTAGACCAGCCATGCCCAGTTCCTGTAACCGTTCTTCATATGTTTTAGTCTCCAGTCCCCTAATCATCCTGGTTGCTCTTCTCTGCACTCTTTCTAGAGTCTCAACATCTTTTTTATAGTGTGGTGACCAAAACTGGATATTTTCCAACTCTGATTGCTGGATTGAATCTTCTTCTCTTCCAACCTTGTTTCTGCCATTTACCATGTACACCTTCAGCCAGTGTTACTATCTTCTGCTTTAAAATAATCTCTTTCCATCTACTTTGATGGCTCAAGATGTAACTTAACTACCTCAGGTACAGGTAAGCTGTTAAATAGCTGAATGAGGCTCCTTATAATGCAAAATACATTAGTGGAGAATTCCTAAACTGCAGAGATCCACTTGTAGCTCATTGTTTAAGCCTTCCATTCAGATATCACAGCTGCAGTCCTGCATTTAGAATAATGATAATTGGACTTTCCTGTTGCTTCCAATAAGGAATCAAAGCATCATGTGGATAAGTTTCCTTCTTATGAGGCTTTTGTGTAAGTAATGGACAGGAAAATAAGAGTTGTTAAAATCTATCTCATTATACAATGATGATGAACAGATTCAAGTGTTCATTGTTATCATATTAGGCATCCTGTTCAGGTACCTGAATACAGGGGTGGGATTCAAATTTTTTAATAACCGGTTCTCAGGGCATGGCTTAGTTGGTAGGCGTGGCTTGGTGCTCATGTGACTGGGTGGACGTGGCTTGGTGGCCATGTGACTGGCTGGGCCTGGTCAGCTCAACATCATTCACATCGAGGCACGCATCTCCTTGCCTGGCTTCTCATGACTGTGGGGATGCTGCAACAGTCGTAAGTGTGAAAAATGGTCATAAGTCACTTTTTTCAGAATGGTCACTCCACACAAGCAAAGTACCAGCAAAGGAGGGGAAAAAAACTCCAGAGAAGTTACTGAGACAGGAATTCCAGTCCTGCCAAGAATGTAATAAGGGTTAACGGAGAGGCAGTTTCTGTAAGCAACACCAGAATGCTTCCTTCCTGCCTTCCTTACAGGATTAGGCCAGTAATTTCTTCTAACAACCGGTTCTCTGAACTGCTTAGAATGTTAACAACTGGTTCTAGCGAATAGGTGCGAACTGGTAGAATCCCACTCCTGCCTGAATATTGCCTTCCTATTATATTTAAAACCAGCACGGGGTCTTAATTAACCTCTCCTACTACTGATCTTCCCAAAGATATTATTAGCCTGTCCCTCCTAATTTCTTATCATATCCATCATTTTCTGAATGGCAGCTTTTATAATGCAGAAAAATGTCTCCAATCAACTAATCGGGAATAGTTTTACCTTCTTCTCAAAACATGTCTTCGCTGGTCCCTACGCAAGGAAGGGTAAATTTATGTGCCTTCCAGAATTTTTTGCAGCACACCAATAAATTAGTATGTGGCATATACATACTGTAGTTAATTGTATTAGCCTGGAAGAATGGGAGGGAGCATGATGGCTCAGTGGTTAAAGATACTTGAGCTTGTCAGCTGGAAAGATACAAGATCCGGGTGCCGTGTGATGGGGTGAACTCCCATTATTTGCCCTAGCTTCTGCCCGGCTAGCAGTTCAAAAGCATGTAAATGTGAATAGATAAGTACAGTGCTTCCCCCCAAATAAGACCCTGTCTTACTTTTTTTTGCCACCAAAAAGGCACCAGGTCTTATTTTCGGGGGATATCAGCCACTGACTAACCTCACTTGCATGCATCATCCCTGGCCTCCTTTTCGCTGTCAGAGGCCTTCGGGAACTTCTTCTGCAGCCAGCAAAGCTTTCCTGAAAGCCTCTGCAGCCAATAACAGAGCTTTGGATCGATCTGTAGCTTTCTTATCAGCTACGGAGGCCTTCAGGAAAGCCTTGCCAGCCTTGCTGGCTGCAGAAGAAATGGGCCGGCAAGGCAGGTGTCGGGGTGTGTAAGGCCTGGCTACAACTGTCCAAAGGTAAGTAGTAGGGCAGTTCCACACACCCCCATCCCCACTCTGGCTTAATTTTTATCCATGCACTCCGGAGCGGGCAGGATCTTAATTAGGGCTTATTTTGTGGGTAGAGCTTATATCGGGCGCAAGTGTAAAAATCAAGTTAGAACTTTCAGGGTAGGTTGTATTTTCAGGGGAAACAGGGTAGGTACCACTTTGGTAGGGAGGCAACAGTATTCTGTGCACCTTGATGTATAGTCATGCTGGCCACATGACCATGGAAGTGTCTTGGGACAATGCTGGCTCCTTGGTTAAGAAACAGAGATGAATGTTGCCCCCTAGAATTGGACACAACTGGATATGGGAAACTTTTACCATTAGAAGAATGGGAGAATAAAGAACCATAGCTGGTTTCTTCTGATACTCACTTGCTAGTGGTTAAACGGTGCCCTTCTCTATATACTTTACTGGCCAGGAAGAAAAAGAAGACAAATAGAGAAAGAACATTTGATTCATGGAGCAATCTTGTCCAACACCTGCTGCCCTCCATTTCTGGAAGCTGGGGGTGATAAAGCATAAAGAAATAGAATTGTCTTTCCATTTGTGGATGTTTTATCATTCTCAGCCAACTAGTACAGGTACTCTTCGAACTATGGCTGTAATTGAGCACAGAACTACAGTTGTAAGTTATTCAGGTTGTAAGTCAAGGCATCACATAGCTGGACCTGATTTTTCAACATTTCTGGTGGCAGTTTTTAATGCAGCAGTTGTTAAGCTAATCATTTCCCCCCAATCAGTGTTTCCACACACACACACCCAAAAGTAAATACTCAAAACCAGCAAAAAAACATTGCAAATCATGGTCACGTAACCATGGGGTGATGTCAGTGGCCAAAATGGTGAGCCAGTTGCCAAGCATCCAAAATGCAACAATGTGATTCAGGGCAGGTGTCTATAGTAACTTTGAAAAGAGGTCAAAGGTAGCTTTCAGAGGATCCATCATAACTTCCAACAGTTGTTAAGCAACTGGTTGTGGATTGAGAACTGCCTCTAAGTATGTATATATACTTTTTTCTTTAGATGGATGCTCAAATTATGCAAGTTTCTTTCAGCATAAAAATATATGCCCCTTATTCTTGTAGCAAACTATTTACTAGCCCTAAATAAAAATTTGTGGGGAACAAGCTTTAAGAAATGTAAGCATGTAATCTATCTTTATCTATCTATCTATCTATCTATCTATCTATCTATCTATCTATCTATCTATCTATCTATTCAATTCAATTCAATTCAATTCAATTCAATATCTGTGATGACCCGGGGCATGGCACAAAGGCAATACTGTCAAATAATAAGTAGGAGTCCCTTTATTAGCTCCAACTTTGCCCCCAGTGTCCTGGTTACCTTCTAGTCTGAAGAAAAACTCTCCCAGGAACAGCCTGTGGCTATAGAGATTCAAATCCAAAACATTGTCAACAAAAACTTTAACTATAAGTCCAATCAAGGCAAGATGAGGTAACTAATCTGGCAGGGCAAGAGAAGGAATTCCAGACGTGAAAGAATGGCAGTAAATCAACCCAATTGGGAGGATTCCAGGAACACAGATAACCAAACTCAACACAAGATAAACTCACGTTTGTTCCCAGTAGCCGCCACTCTCAGCTTGCATCTCTTTTAAACTCTCTTCCCAGGTGTGCCTAATGAAAGGAATAAGGGCCCTTTTCTCCTCTGTAAGCCACACAACTAACTTTGCTCTCTTCTCCGTTCCTCCATTTGTGCCCTAGGATGAAGAAGGGGTGGGCCTGGGTCTTCCTCTGAACTCCATCTCCCTTGTTCTACCTGTTCCCTGCTCTGCCCAGCCGGACTTTGTCCTTCCCCAGTTTCCTCCACAGCCAAAGGAGACACACTCCCACTCCCTGTCAACTGTTCAGCTTCCTCCTCAGATTCAGACTCTGACAGGAGCATGACAGTATCCATAGAAATAGACGCTTATCAATTATAACTCTCTAGTTGAGATTCTCATTTATTATTATTTTTTTATTAAACAAATTTTATTGATTTTAAAGACAAACAAAACATAAGACATCAAAGTATAAAACCTCCTTTCTCAAAAATTACTTATAAGTTTTAACAAGGCAAATAAGGCATTATTTTTTAAAGCATAGTTCCACATTATCACATTTCCATTTAAACACATATATATCTTTTCCAAATTTCTCATTATTTCTCCCTTCACTTTTATTCAATTATATTTCTTTCTATCAAGGTTTTATTAATTCTCCATCAAGCATAAACACACAAAATACAGATAAAACAGATAAAACCTTCTTAATTATTATTTATACATGTCTTTTCCAAATTTCTCTCCCCTTAGTTTTATTCCTCCAAGGTTTATTAATTCACAATCAAAACATAGCTAACCAAAAAACAAAACATAAAACATAAAACTTCTTTTGAAAAGTGGCTTAGCCGGGTTACATCTTTTTGACAGACCTAAATCAAATTCGTGCTCACCTTATATACCATTCATATCTTATTAACCATTCTATATTTTCTATATAACTTCTCCCTTCTTTTCACTCTCTTAGTTATATTTTGTTTATTTCATCTTATTTCAGAATCATTATGTTTGTATCTTTTGTCTGTTCTTTTCCAATCATCTATTTATCTCTTCTCTTTAGCAAAAGAATTTCCCCTGTAATCACTTTTAAGGTGTGACGCCTTTCCCTAAAGTAACACTTAAAATAATACATAATTTCTATCCTGATTCTGCTTAGTACATTCTACATGTTGCATTTTGAAAAGAAAAAGAATAATAAACTTATAATATAATTAAATATATAATTTCCATTCTAATTCTAATTCTATTAATAGTATAACTAAACATTAATCATTTTACACATTCTCTTTGATATTTTATTAAATATGGACTATTTCAAATGCAAATACTACAATACTATCTTATGTACTCTTGCAGAATCTTTCTTAAATTATACATCCTTTATCCTTTATCTCTAAAAAAATATCTTGTTCCAGACCGTGGCTTTTTCCTTTTTCCCTCCCTTCTCCAGTCTGATCTTTTTGCCCCCCCTTCTCCTAACCTCCACCTTTTTAGCTTCCCCTCTCTGTTGTAATTCTCTTTTCAATTGCTTTCTAACATTGTACCTTTTTTTCACCTTATTTTTCTTTTTCTTGGTTGTTTTATTAAATCTTAAATTCTCATTTCCTTCCTCTCTTCCTATTTTCTTTCTTAATCAAATTTTTTGTCCATTAAAAATGGCTTCCTTTTCTTCTTCTTCTCCTTCTCCTTCTTCATCAAGTATTTGCTGGTACGTAGAAACCGCCATTTCTAAAAAGTGGAAGACAGCTCCCAATGAGTTCTTGCCATTTGTTTCTCTTTCTTTTAATTTTTCATATTCCATTTTAGTTGATCCAGAGATGGTGCCATTGTAAATTTTAAAAACAACCCAGATGTTTTTAGTCTTAAGGTAATTTGCAAATGTCAAAGTTATCAAACAATCCAAACAGCCAAAATTATTTCCTCTTCTTCTCTTTACAACTTTTCCTCCTGGGGCAAAATCCCAAATATATTTTAAAGCCGTATTACAATTAGTTGTTGGTCTTATAATCTTCAAAGCGTCTCCTCCAACCAGTTTTAAAGATTTTTTTTTTAGTCCTCTCCTTCCCACTTATAACAAAGAGCTTGTTTTACCTTAAAGCAGCAGGTTTTTCAGTGCTCATTTGCTTTCTCCGTAAGGAAGGTGAGTGAACTTTCCTTTCAGCACTTTCACAGTTTTACAACTTCTTTTGGAAACAAATGTATCAATCCAAAAGTCAGGTTTCCAGGGTGTTTAAAAGTATCTTAATGTCCCAGTTCAGCCAAGAAAACTTCTCCTTCTGATTCTTCCTCCTGCACAACTCTTATCCGGTTGAAGATTCCTATGTGGCTGCCATCTCTGACAGCGCTCACCGCCTCAGGAAAAGGAGTCTAGCCGGCTGGGGAAAGGGGTGCGATATCCCCAGACCCCTGCCGGATCTCCTTTGTCTTCCGCTGCTTCTTTGGGGCAGCGACAACCCCAAATCCAATTGGATCGGGGTACCTCAGTGGCGCGCCAGCGAGGGACCCACAGAGAAGCAGATTCCTGCCGCCGCCGAAGCCTTGCAACCGGAAGTCCGAGATTCTCATTTATTATTATCGTCTTCCAATACCACCTCGCTCCAGTCTACAATTTGGTTTTAAACTGAGAGCAAACAGATTTAGTGGTGATAGAGCCACCTTGTATCTTATAAAAATCTATAAAGATCCAGGAAATCAATCAGAGGATTTTTTGCTTTGGGAATCCAGCTTCTAAGAAAAAGGTAAGAAAATCCAGTCAGAAAACTTTGTTAAAATTTCCACCTTTATTTTTCTGTGTGGTGCTGGTTTCATGGGCTTAATCTTTTCACAGCTTAATTTTTCTATAAAAAATGGCAAAATCTATGTAACCTCAGAATTTTAATTCCTAGCTTATGCTGTGAAGATTTAATTTTCTCATTATCAATTTCTTATGATATGAAATATCATTTAATACAAGTCTTCTTCCAGAGATCTATCCAAACTCAGTAATTGTAGCAGACCAACACTGTTTTGTCATCTGCTTAGAACAGGGGTGTCAAACTGGTGGCCCACAGTCTGGATGCATCAGGCCACTCCCACCCCAGCTCCACGAATGGGAAAAAAGTCATGAATGTCACATGACAGCAATGTGACGCGGCAAGTTTGACACCTGTGGCTTAGAACATTGTTCACATTTTTGTAAATTAAAAAAATAAATTAAATAATTTTTGTATATCTTGTTTATTTTAATTTCTTAAAATGAAAGTTGATTTACTTTTTCCCTTATAAGATTGGTACAGCTTTTAAAGGGAAAAAAGATACATGCCTCTATGCTACAAGGCCAGGTGTTTGCACAGAAAAATATACATTTTCCCTTGTTTACTTTTTAATCAACAGAAAAAGAATACAGTCGAGCATCTTATCCAGTGGTGTATTAATCATTAAGCAGACGAAACATGTGCTTAGGGCACCAGGCCCAAAGGAGGTACCACAAAGTTAAAGGGGGGAAAAACCAATAATGATTTGTAAAAACAATCTTGTATGTATAAAGGAGGGGGCACCAAGATTTGTCAGTGCTTAGGGCACCATTGAGCCTTAATCCACCACTGATCTTATCTCTTTCACAAGCTGAATTCAGAGGAAGATGCAGGCAAGGCAGTTGCTAGAATATAGGTGTTGAGGTCAGGTCCTCTATGTAGAGTTGTCGTATCTGGTATTTTAGTCTGTAGAAGACATTATTCTAAAGATAGTGTAGAATTGAGTAGAGTAGAGTAGAGTAGAGTAGAGTAGAGTAGAGTAGAGTAGAGTAGAAGAATAGAATAGAATAGAATAGAATAGAATAGAATAGAATAGAATAGAATAGAATAGAATAGAATAACAGAGTTGGAAGAGACCTTGAAGGTCTTCTAGTCCAACCCCCTGCCTAGACAGGAAACCCTACACCTCTTCAGACAAATGGTTATCCAACATCTTCTTAAAATCTTCCAGTGTTGGAGAATTCACAACTTCTGGAGGCCACTTGTTCCATTGATTAATTGTTCCAACTGTCAGGAAATTTTTCCTTAGTTCTCGGTTGTTTCTCTCCTTGATTGGTTTCCACCCATTGCTTCTTGTCCTTCCCTCAGGTGCTTTGGAGAATAGCTCGACTCCCTCTTCTTTGTGGCAGCCCCTGAGATATCGAAACACTGCTATCATGTCTCCCCTAGTCTTTCTTTTCATTAAACTAGACATACCCAGTTCCTGCAACCGTTCTTCATATGTTTTAGCCTTCAGTCCCCAAAACCATTTTTGCTGCTCTTCTCTCTACTCTTTCTAGAGTCTCAACATTTTTTTTTACATCTTGGCAACCAAAACTGAATGCAAAATGAACAGAACAGAACAGAATAGAATAGGACAGGATAGGATAGACCAGAGCAAAATGGAATAGAATAGGATAAATAAAAAAAGAAGAGGATAGGATAGGATAAGAATAGAATGGAATAGAATAGAATGAAGAGAATAAAAGAAGAGGATAGGATAAGAATAGAATAGAATAAAGAAGAATAGAATAGGATAAAGAAGGAAATAAAAAGAAGAGGACAGGATAGGATTAGAATGGAGTGGAATAGAATACAATAGAATAAAGAAGAATAGAATAGGATAGGATAAAGGAGAATAAAAGAAGAAGAGGATAGGATAGGATTAGAATGGAATGGAATAGAATAAAGAAGAATAGAATAGGATAGGATAAAGAAGAGAATAAAGGAAGAAGAGGGTAGGATAGGATAGGTTTAGAACGGAATAGAATAGAATAAAGAAGAATAGGATAGGGTAAAGAAGAGAAGAAAGGAAGAAGAGGATATGATAGGATTAGAATGAATGGAATAGAATAGAATGAAGAAGAGAATAGGATAGGATAAAGAAGAGAAGAAAAGAAGAGGATAGGATTGGATAGGATAAGGAAAGAATAGAACAGAACAGAACAGAATAGAAGAATTGAAAGGGACCTTGGAGGTCTTCTACTCCAACCCAGGGGTGGGATTCTACCAGTTCGCACCTATTTGCTAGAACCGGTTGTTAACATTCTAAGCAGTTTGGAGAACCATTACAACATATTTTTACTTGAAGTCAAAAGAGTCATCAAACTATATGTACCAACAACAACTCCCAAAACAAAACAAAAAGCAGATTACCCATATCAATAAGGAAACTTCAATCCAAAAAGAGATCACTCTGGAGGAAAAACAAATCTGGTCATGTTACCAATTTCAAAACCGATACAAAAATTTATGCCACCAGATAAAGACCGAATGCACCAATTATCACATTAAACAAGAGGAAAACCTTCTAAGCACCAATTCCACCCATGCTTTTTACAATTTTGTAAACAACAAACTAAAAGACTCAAGGTCCATCCCTCCCTTGATAGGACCTGATGGTAAAGACTGCAACGACGACACCATTAAAGCCAACATCTTTAACACATTCTTGGCTCAGTATTTGTAAACAGCAATGGATCATGCCCAGTATTTCCTAGCCGTACCACAGATAACAATAATGATCTAATACATATCGATTTCACAGAAGACAATGTTGAAAAATCACTACGCAATCTAAAACCATCTCTATCTATTGGACCGGATGGAATATGTGCCTACTTCTTAAGAAAGCTATCCACTGCCATAGCCAAACCTCTAAGCATAATCTTTGAAAAATCTTTCAGGACCAGCTCCTTGCCTAACCTATGGTCACAAGCCACAGTCATCCCCATCTTCAAAAAGGAGACCCAAGCCTAGTTGAAAATTACAGGCCAATCTCCTTATGCTGCGTCACCTGTAAAGTCATGGAATCTATTATTAACCAATCCATCATCCTCCACTTAGAGACAAATAACCTACTCTCCAATAAACAATTTGGTTTCAGAAAAAACTATCCTGTAATCTACAACTCTTACACTGCAAAAACATATGGACGACACAACTCGACCAGGGCAAAGCAATAGACGCAATCTACATAGACTTCTGTAAAGCCTTTGATTCAGTGGTACCACGACAAACTACTCCTAAAAATAAAATCCTATGGTATCTCTGGACAACTGAATAACTGGATAGAAGCATTCCTGTCAAACAGACAACAAATGGTCAAAATCGGGAGCGTCCTATCAAATCCAGTACCTGTCAATAGTGGTGTCCCCCAAGGCAGTGTTCTAGGACCAACTCTCTTCATACTCTACATAAACGACCTCTGTGATCATATCAAGAGCAATTGCGTTCTCTTCGCTGATGATGTAAAGCTGTTCAATACCACAGACAATACTGCTACCCTACAAAAGATCTTGACTATGTATCAGAATGGTCAAACAAATGGCAACTTCAAATCTCAACAAATAAATGCTCTGTCTTACATATTGGCAAAAAAATCAGAAAATAAAATACAAGCTGAATAGTCAAGAACTTGTTGATGACCCAAGCTCTGTAAAGGACCTTGGAATACTCACCTCTAATGATCTAAGTACTAGAGCCCACTGCAACTACATAGCCAAAAAGGCATTAAGAGTTGTTAACCTAATCTCACGTAGCTTTTTCTCTGGTAATATCACACTACTAACCAGAGCATACAAAACATTGCTAGACCAATACTCGAATACAGTTCATCAGTCTGGAACCCACATTACGTATCTGATATTAGCACAATTGAGAAAGTCCAGAAATATTTCACAAGAAGAGTTCTCCACTCCTCTACTCGTTGTAGAATACCTTATGCCACCAGACTTGAAATTCTAGAACTAGAAAACCTTGAATTACGCCGTCTTCGGTCTGACTTAAGCATGGTATATAAAATCATACATTGCAATGTCCTACCTGTCAGTGAATACTTCAGCTTCAACCATAACAACACAAGAGCACACAATAGATACAAACTCAAAGTAAACCGCACCAAACTTGATTGCAGGAAATACGACTTCAGCAATAGAGTGGTCAATGTCTGGAATACTCTACCCGACTCTGTAGTTTCTTCCCCAAACCCCAAAAACTTTAACCTTAGACTGTCTACTATTGACCTCACCACTTTCCTAAGAGGTCTGTAGGGGGCGTGCATAAAGCGCACCAACGTGCCTACCGTCCCTGTCCTATTGTTTCTCTTATTCTTTTATTTTTCTTATATGTACCCATTTCATGTATTCACAACTATGTATACACTTATACTTATTATCTTGTAAACAATTGGCAAATCAAATAAATAAATAAAAATAAATAAATAAATAAATAAACCGGTTGTTAGAAGAAATCACTGGCATAATCCTGTAAGGAAGGCAGGAAGGAAACATTCTGGTGTTGCTTACAGAAACTGCCTCTCCATTAACCCTTATTACATTCTTGGCAGGACTAGACTTCCTGTCTCAGGAACTTCTCTGGAGTTTTTTTCCCCTCCTTTGCTGGTACTTTGCTTGTGTGGAGTCACCATTCAAAGTTACAATGGCACTGAAAAAAGTGACTTACAACTGTTGCAACATCCCCACAGTCATGAGAGGCCAGGCGAGGAGATGCTTGCCTCAATGTGAGTGATATTGAGTTGGTCACGCCCAGCCAATAACATGACCACCAAGCCATGTCCACCCAGTCACATGACCACCAAGCCACGCCTACCACCTAAGCCACACTCACATAACTGGTTGTTAAAAAATTTAATCCTACCCCTGCTCCAACGCCCTGCTTAGGCATGAAATCATATACCATTTAAGGCAAATGGTTGTCCAGTTAATTGAATACAGTTGAATACAGTTTATTTTAGTGTGGTTGATCCATTATTCCAGGCTTGCTCAAAATATGGTCTGGGGATCCTTAGGGATCCCCAAGACTCTTTCAGTGTACCTGTGAAGTCAAATATTTTAAAATTTCTCAGTTCTGATATCTAATATAATAAATATTTATAGATAATCCACACAAAACAAAGCTCTTTATGGTCCCCAGTCATTCTTAAGAATGTAAAGGATTCCTGGAATCCATACCATTATGGAATACAGTTGCAATTCTCAAACATTTTATTTGGGAACTGTGGCTTTATTCCTTAATGCTATCCCCATTGTGAACTTTCAGAATATAGTCTTAACTTTCCCATTATTAAGTTTTGTGGTTTATTCTTAATATTAAATGTCTTAAATTATCATGATCCAGTAGCCAGGTATTACTGTATGTTATAGCACACAGTGGAAGTTGAAATCCACAAATTTCATCTTGCATGTAGATTCAGATTTTATATCCAGGGTTATCAAACTGTAGGATTCTTTTGCCTTCAACAAAAGCGGACAAGGGTTCCTGATGAGACAATTATCTCACAGGGATGAGAAAAAATATCAGACCCTTAAAAAAAATATCTTCTACTATTGAAGCCATAGATGTCCAGACTTCTTTTGCATTTAGGAATTTCAAGAGTGCAATTTGCCTGAATTGCTTTCAATGACTAAAAAAATTAAAAATAAAAATCCAGGAAAACAACAACCATACATTCCAGACAAAAGTGTACAGATATAAGAAACAAGGTTTGAGCATCATTTTTCCCCCCCACTATGAAAGAAATAGTTACAATGGAATGGATCTGAAGAACCAGACACAACCTTGGAAAACAAGAACCCTGAAGAAAAAAGCAAGAAAATGGGATAATTACAGATCACATATCCCCACCTTTCACAAAACCTCAATTCTGCATGTAGTCCTAAGGGGAAGAACTTTCAGGAAAAACAGTACCTAAAATTAAGTATCTACAGGAGCTGCAGCTGAAATACAATACACAAAGCTAGCAGCTTCCAGGTTTCATGCAGGCTGTGAGCCACTAGATGCTTATTCCATTGTAAAGTGGATTTGCAAAATTTAGATTTCACTGCAAAGACTATTTATGGAATCTTAAGTAATTCAGACGTTTTGAGAGGCCGAGGATCTGCTCTCAAAGTATATTGAAAATAATGCTTATAGAAAGCTCAGTGCCAAAAATAATTGCTATAGAATCCCCTTTAAGCTGTGTGCTGATTGTTTCTTTTTTTAAAAAAAAAAAAAAAACATGTTTATGTATCTTCTGTGCTTTATTTAGTCAGCAATTTAGGCCTTTCTTGCATTTGCTGAATGCCAAATATAAATATTGATTTCTGAGAAATGTACGATGAACATCTAATAGTTGTCAGACTTTTTTTCTCCCCTCATTGACAGCAGAACAATAATTCTAACAGTTCGACAATAGGTTTGCACATTCTAGCAAATGAAGTGTTTTCCCTCTGGAATAGAGTAGAGTAGGGTAGGCTAGGCTAGGCTAGGCTACTGCTTTCCTTGGTGCTGTCTGAACTTGGTGGTTTTCTTGCAGACATTTCACTACCAAACTAGGTAACATCAACATCATGATGTCATCTAGATTGGTCATGAAGCATCTGCAAGAAAACCACCAAGCTCAAAGCATCAATGATCCTATAGTTCAACCCTGAGCTACAAATATTACCTTCTATCAGTTCCTTATTCTATCCTGGTCAAATGGTTTTTTAATCTATTCTTGAAAACTTCCAGTGATGGCGAACTCCAGGAAGTAAACTGTTCCACTGATGAATTATTCTCACTGTCAGGAAATTTCTCCTTAGTTCCAAGTTGGATATCTTTTTAGCTATCTTACACCCATAACAATTGAGTATGAGTGATAGGAGAAAATTCTAATCGTTGGCCAAGTAGTAAGACAAGACTTTCCCCAGTTTTCTTTAACCCGTAAACCAGCAATGGTTTCACTGCTATTTTTTGTAAAGGAGAAATGGGATTTTTGTTTTTATTTTTGTTTTCAAAATAACATCATCCCCAAGAGTTAAAGCACCAGAGAAAGGGGTTTAAAAAAAACAACTGTTAATAACCACAGTGGCGCAGTGGTTAGAGTGCAGTACTGCAAGCCACTTTTGCTGATTATCAGCTGCCTGCAATTTGACAGTTCAAATCCCACCAGGCTCAAGGTTGACTCAGCCTTCCATCCTTCTGAAGTGGGTAAAAGGAGGACCCAGATTGTTGGAGGCAATAGGCTGACTCTGTAAACTGCTTAGAGGGGGCTGTAAAGCACTATAAAGTGGTATATAAGTCTAAGTTCTATTGCTATTGCTAAATCAATTGTGGAATATATTTGGAAGAGGAATGGGGTTTTGTTTTGTTTTTTAGGTGAAGAAGGCAAAAATCCAGGAGACATTGTAAATCTGGGTGGTAAGAAGAAGTGATTTTAATTTAATTTTTGGGGTTTAGGCAGAGAAGACAAATCAGGGAGATAAAAGAGTTCTACTAGTTATTGTTGTTCTTTGCTGTCTCACAATGTCTCACAATTGGTGGTCCAATTTTTAAAATTTATTAGCAATACAAAAAGCTTTTCTTCTGTTACCACTCTTGCTACAAAGAATCTAACATAAGAATTTATGATCTCTCTCTCTCTCTCTCTCTCTCTCTCTCTCTCTCACACACACACACACACACACACGCACACACACGCACACACACACACAATTTCATTCAGAGAGATTTGCTCTTATGGTATTGCATTGTGGCTTTGGGTTATAATATTTGCTAGCTGGCCAGAGGGGGAAAAATTCTGTCTTTACACCCTCTACGTATAAATCCTGCTGTTTAATCTGTGATACACTGATCTGTCTTAAAGGGCTTGATGCTACATAATTCTTATTTAATGCAGGTCACTGTTCCTTCGCTGCCATCACCATCATGACTTCAAGGCAAAGATCTCTCCTAAATGTCTGGGCTAGAAATAAATCTAGAACATCTGTAAAAGGTGATAACGGTGACACCTTAGTAAAAGGGAGGTAGCAATGAATCTAATCTAAGAAATTGATACTTTTGTAGTTGCCCCAACACTTTGAGGTGATCCTAGAACATGTTCATAACATCTTATGAATAATTGAAAAGGCAAGGAAGTTCCAAAAAATACATCTCTTTTGCTTTATTAATTATGCTAGGCTTTCACTCTGCAGGCCATATTACACTGTGGATAATGTACAATACGGGTGCTACCAAACTACTTCATCTACCTACAGGTTGCTCTTGATTTACAATCACAATTGAGCCCAAAATTTATATTGCTAAGTGAAGCATTTGTTAAATGAATTTTGTCCCATTTTACAACCTTTTTTTCCACAGTTGTTAAGTGAATCGTTGCAGTTGTTAGTCACATGGTTGTTAAGTGAATCTGGCTTCCCCATTTACTTTGCTTGTCAGAAGGTTGCAAAAGGGGATCACATAATCCGGGACACTACAACCGTCTGTGATGACCCAGGGTGGGATACAAAATAAATACAGTCACAAAAACCAGGTGAAGCCCTTTTATTCCTTCACTTTGCTTCCAAGCTCCAAATATCCTTGACTGGAGACCAAAAAACTGCTGCACAAGCAGTTACAAGAAGGAGGAAATGCTGTTTAAAGTAAAAACAACAACACAAACCAGGAAAGACAAGGGCTTGAAGACGTCCATGGATATCAGAACACACACTGGGGACTTCCAGTTTGTTCCTCATCGGTGTCGGTGTGGAATCCGCGATCATGCATGGTTTCACCCGAGCTCTTTTGCTGGAGGGTCCCAATCGAGACCGGAACCACCCTGGTGGGGTGGTGAAGAAGGGGGAAATCATCTGGAGGGTTGAGGGGAGCCACAACTCCCCTCCCTGACAGGAAAATCCCTCCCGAAGGCAAGCTGCAGTGGTGGTCTTAAAATGGCCACCATGAAGAGGAAGAATATTTCGGGAAACTAAGTTTTGTGCTGGAGAGAGAAGTAGTGGGCAGAGTGTGAACCAGGCAAAGGACATCACTTTTGAGGTACCCCGGTATCAAATTAAAGGGCTATTTTGGAGGAAAGTGTGTGGAAGCATCAACCAGAGAAAGTGAGAAAGAAAATGGGTTTTTAAATTTGGATTTGATTATTTTACTGGACTAATCTGGAGGAGAAATTTAAAGGAAAATACATTGACACAACAAAGGTTTAAAAATTAAACTGGACAGATATTGAATTGTGGGCACTTAAAGGGCATAACTAAATGCTGGAATTTGTGTTGAAAATAATAGCTAATGATTGAAATTAGCGAATTTAATAAAAACATCATATTTTACAGTATCCTTCTCCTGCCATAAGCACCAAGCCACGTCCACAGAACTGGTAGTAAAAATTTTTGAATCCCACCACTGGTACAGCCCAAGCGTGAGGCCCATGGAATGACTCAGGACTCAACACTATTTCTGATTCTCTTGTTTAACATCTAAAGGAGGCTGCTGTTTCTTGTTTAACATCTAAAGGAGACTCATCCACCAGTTTGGAACTAGGTACCATTAGCATTCTGAGGATACTGAAATAATATGACCCTGGACTCATCAGATGGTGCAGTCACAGACTTCTTCCAGTGGCAAGCTATGGGGGCCTTTATGGAGAAGAACAGACTCAGCCTCAATCCCAACAACACTTAGGCAAGAGAAAACCAAAAGTACACATATAGACTGGGTGAAACCAGACTCAATAGCAATAACTGTGAGAGGGATCTTGGAGTCTTAGTGAACAACCAGCTAAATGTGAGCCAGCAGTGTGCAGTGGCAGCCAAAAAAGCTAATGCAGTCCTAAATTGCATTAACAGAGGGATACAATCAAGAGCAAGTGAGGTATTAATACCACTCTATAAAGCCTTGGTAAGACCACACCTAGAGTACTGCATCCAGTTTTGGTCACCACACTATACAAAAAAAAAGTTGGAGACCCTAGAAAAAGTGCAGAAAAGAGCAACCAGGATGATTAGGGGACTGGAGACTAAAACATATGAAGAACGGTTGCAGGAACTGGGCTTGGCTAGTCTAGTAAAGAGAAGGACCAGGGGAGACGTGATAGCAATGTTCCAGGATTTGAGGGGCTACCACAGAGAGGAGGGGGTCAAGCTATTTTTTAAAGCACCTGTAGGCCAGACAATGAGAACAATCAACCAATGGAACAGAAGTTGCCCTCGGACATTGTGTGAGTGTCATCACTTGAGGCTTTCAAGAAGAGATTGGACTACCATTTGTCAGAAATGGTGTAGGATCTCCTGCTTGGGCAGGGGGTTGGACTAGATGACCTACAAGGTTCCTTCCAACTCTGATTATCTGTTAAGACTGAGTGCCTGTGGGTATTTGGACCACCATTGAAAATTAATTTTCATTAGGGTTGGACTTCCCTCTTCAAGGTTGGAACTTGCGATCTTTTTGAACTTACATTTCTGTTTGAAGGGCAGATGGCAGGTGTGGCTAGGAAAACTTCATACAAATTCATCTGAACTGGGAGGCCTTTGGATAGTCCCTCATGCTTTGGATATCTCACATTACTGGTTACTGCAATGCATTCTACATGGGGCTGCCCTTGAAAATAACTTATAAATTGCACCTGGTCCAGAATACAGCAGTAACAAGAAGGTCCACCCAACACCTTGGAAGGCCTAAAAATTTAACCACAAAACCAAAATTTTATCTGGGGCCATTCATTTTCTCTTCACCCTGAATGTTGGAAACAACTATATAGTCTTGATAATTTATACCTGCTTTCTGTGGTATCTCTGAATCACTTATTGAATTGATTCAACAGTTACAGAGACAGAGGATAAGAGAGTTAAAATAAAGCCTTCAAGCTTGAAATAATCTCTGCTTTTTTCTAATCTCCTTTCTTGGGAATGTGGCAAAAAAAGTTAATAAGCCCTCTCTAGATATGACATTCTTCCAGAGGTCTTTTTTTCTTATCTTTGAGGGCATTTTGCTTAACTAAATGTGGCCTTGGTAATGTGGCCATGGAGTTCAGATAGTTCTTGACTTAGAACTAACAGTTAAGCAACTGTTCGAAGTTACAAAGGCACTGAAAAAAGTGACTTACAAGTCCTCACACTTACAACCATTGCAGCATCCCTGTGATCACCAAATTTGGGTGCCTGGCAACTGATATGTATTTACAACTGTTGCAGCCTCCTATAGTTATGTGATCAACATTTGCATCCTTCCCAGTGATCTTCTGACAAGCAAAATTAATGGGGAAACCAGTTTCCCTTAATAACTGGTTGATTTACTTAATAGCTGCAGTGATTCACTTAACAACCATGGGAAAAACAGTTGTAAATCATCCATGAATCACTTGGTTAGCAATGGAAATTTTAATCACAATTTTGGTCATAAATTTTCTGGATTCTGCTTGTGTTAATAATTTCAGCAGAAATTAGATTGTCTGTTGTAAAACGAGGTCTGTGATCAAAATCAAGGTTGATTTTTGATGTCATGGAAAGCTCAAGTTTGGTATTATTTAAATGGGGATAAATGTTTTATTCCTCAGGGGAGGATAAGAGGAATAGAACTGTCTGAAAAAGGAATACAACTCCCATTCAAGAGATCTATTTGGAAAGCTATTTGGAGCTTGGTAAATCAATATGTTGATATTAATAATATCTGTGTAAGCCTACAGCAAGCCATCTGGCCTGTTAACCCCATTTGGAATTAAATAGAATTTACCCTGACTCGTTTGCAAATATTTAGATAATTTATCATTTTTCCCCTTTCTTTGGGGTGACATTTAATTAGCTAAGAATGGAGGAAACTGTTTGTATCTCTTAGTTGTGCTAGCATGTATCCCCAGGCCCTCTTCCTATATTGTCATTGGGATAAAATGTCAAGATGTCTGTGAGCAAAACGATCAGATCATGTGAAGTATTGCTAAAGGATAGTAATAACAGCTATTGTTCATCCTCTTTAGGGAAGAGATACTTTCCAGACAAAGTTATGGGAGGCAGAAATATAATTTCTGTTGCCACCGATTTTGGATAACCATTTGTCTGGAGTGGTTTCCTGCCTAGGCAGGGGGGTGGACTAGAAGACCTCCAAGGTCCCTTCCAACTCTGTTATTCTATTCTATTCTACTATCCTGAGGAGCAGTGCAGAAATTTTCTTTTGAGATTCCTCCAAGTCCAGATTCCCAAATTTACTGTCGGAATAATTGCTTGCTAATTTCAGTTAAACTATCAATTTTAAGCTATTTAGTAGATTTTGAGACTATCAGGGGTGCTGGATTCTACTTTTGACACCTTTTCTTTTTGTTTCCCATGTGAGGATTCTTGTGGCACATCAGGAGCTACAGGCAACAAAATTCTGGAGGAAAAGTAGAAGATTGAAATGATCACCGGTCCGTTTTGACCAAGCCTTCCTGAGATTGTAATTAAGCACACGCTTAGTTAAAGCAACTCTTCTTTTATTTCAACTTCTGGGAATTATGTTCATTCCCAGCCGGTAATGAATCCCAAACAGTCCTTTTGACATAAGCACCCACCTTCCTCTCTTTTGAATTGCTGCCAACAACTAGAATGCCAAATGAATTATAAAAAAACTGAAGTACAAAGGCCATACAGAGCTTCTCTACCTTTGCACCTCCTTTATACCAAGCCTTACTCCCGAGTCGCCCCTTTTGTCTCAGCTGCTCTTGCCTTCTGGCAACTCTGTGCACATGCACACTGGGAACAGGCTCCCCTCACTCCTCTGCCTCGCTGCTGCCAGACTCTGGAGTCTCCGGAGGCAGCACACAACTCCCAGATGGTCCTGGCCCCATCTCTGCATTGGATACAGGATCCTCATCTGAGTCCCTCCAGACTCCTGGACTGGTCCCCGTTCTTCCCCACTGTCCGATTCCGCTGCCGTCTGCACAGGCTGCTGGCAAACCACAACGCTGTCTTCCTCCTGTTCGCTTAAGGCATCCTTCCCATACAACAAGGAAGAATAGTAGTCCTTGACTTACAATCCTAATAGAGACCATGACGTGAGGCAGTTATTAAGTTAATCCATTTTATAACCTTTTTTGGGCCATGGTTGTTAAGCAGATCACTTGCAGTTGTTAATGAAGGAGAGAAGCAACCTTGAGCTAAGAAGAAATTTCCTGATAGTGAGAATAATAAATCAGTGGAACAACTTTCCTCCAGAAGTTGTAAATGCTCCAAAACACTGGAAGTTTTTAAGAAGCAATTTGTCTGAAATAGTATAAGTATACTCCTGCCTGAGTAAGGGGTTGGACGAGAAGACTTGCAAGTTCCCTTCCAACTCTGGTACTGTACTCGTATTGTATTGCATTGCATTGCATTGCCATAGTTGTTAAGGGAATCACTGCCATTATTAAGTTAGCAACATGGTTGTTAAATGAATGGCTTCCCCATTGACTTTGCTGGTCAGAAGGTCAGAAAAAGTGATCACATGACCCCAGGGCACTTTATCTGTCCTAAATATGAATCAGCTTCCAATCATCTGAAGTCACTTTTTTCAGTGCCATTGTATCTTCAAATGTTCACTAAACGAGACTACCTGTATCAGAAGGCATTCCACTGTTTGAAGTGGTTTTGGTCTTGTTGTACAATATTCTTTAATTAACCATGCTGCAGTGACTATTTGGAAATATGTATTTTTTTAAAAAAAATGGGAGCATAAACTTACATTTAAAATAAAGGCTTTTGTTGAGAAAGTATCCTTATTAGTCAAATTCTGGTGAATGAAATATTTTATCAGTGTAATTTTATATCAACGGCATGATATACTGGATCAGACTCTCACTGATGACACAAGTTGTCAGTCTAATCTTTCCTACCTTATGGAAGAAGCTTATTGGCATAAAACAAGATTAATATGATAGATGTGACAGCCACCAAAACAACAACAAAAATATTGGATTTGTATGCAACCGAGATTCCAATGACTCTGGGTGGTGAAATAGAATGACAATAGAATAGTTTATAAGTGGGCAAAGCTATAATTTCTGGGTTGTTCTCAGTTCAGTTCTATTTCAGTTGTGCTAAGATTATCCATCAGCTAATACACCCTTTTTACTTTCATTCCTGCCAAAATGAGTGAGAAAGTACACCTCTGTTCAACAGTCTACTATCAAATTTCACAAATAACATTTCTGGAGTTTCCACTTCAAAAAGAAATCTCCAAAAATTTGGAAGCCACATGCATGACTGAGCATTCAGTACTGAAAAAAGAAAAGAAGAAGAAAATAGTCCAAGAGCATGGTCTTCCATTTGTTTTGCATCCAAAAAACTCATTTCTGGTGTCTTCCACAGTTCATCAGCCTTGCTGACATCTGATTAACTCCTTTTTGTTATGCCAAACCTGGAAGACATTACATATTTAATTGCAACAGGCATGCCAAGAAAGTGAGAGTCTAAAGGGAGCTCTAAGAAAAAAGTAAAGTGCTGTCATAAACAGCCAAATAGCTAAGTCATATTGTTAAAAGTCAGAGAGCATCATTCATAACCAATTTAAGCTGGGACTTGAAGTCCTGAATACATTCAATCCAGAGAATCTAAGTGCCATTTCAAGATGCACCATGTCCAGCTGTGGGAAAGTCCGGTCATTAAACACCTATTGTGACAGTTGTGCGCCCATAGATGATATATACACAGAAGATGTAAAATATAAAAAGACATCAATATGGAATTCAGTGTTGTTATGATGCATTGCACTTTTTAATCTAAAGTACTATATGCAACAGCCTGGAATGGAAACTTGCAGACTCTTCTGTGGCAGAACAAAAGAGCTGAAAGGAACTTTGGTGGTCTTCTAGTCCAACCTATACCATTCCGGACAAATGGCTATCCAATTCTCATGTCTCCCCCAATCCTTTTTTTACATTAAACTAGACATATCTGATTCTGTTGTGTTTCGCTGGCAGCCGGTGCAGATGGCAGCGGTATCGGACAATGAGGAAGAAAGGGGACCAGTCAGGGTGGACTTAGACAAGGTTCCTGCATCTGATGCAGGGATAGGGCCAGGACCATCTGGGAGTGGGGTGCTGCCTTCGGAGCTTTTGGAGTCTGGCAGCAGCGAAGCAGAGGACCCAGGGAAGCCTGTTCCTAGTGTGCGTGTGCGCAGAGCTGCTAGAAGGCAAGAACAGCTGAAAGAGAAGGGGCAACTCGGGAGTAAGGCTGGGAGGTGATTCCCCCCCCTTGGTCCCCTAAGGGATAAAAGTCAGACCTCAATGACGAAGAGCTTTGTAGGAAGCAAAGCAGTTCAATAGATTCCTAGACCTCTTTGAAGCTCTGTGTACTCTGGTTGTTTTTTTTCTGGTAGTTATAATTAATTTGGATACTTCTGTTTTTGGCAGCATTCCACAGCACTGACAGGCATGTGCTTATCTTGGAGAACTGTTTAAGTTTAGTTCTGGCTGTGAATGGAAATAATTCCCAGCGTTGCATTAAAATAGGTTTTGCTTTTAACACAGGTTTGTGTTTAATTACGTTTGACGAAATCTGGGTCAGAACAGATTCCTGCAACTGTTCTTCATATGTTTTAGCTTTCAGCCTCCTAATCATCGTTGTTGCTCTTCTCTGCATTCTTTCTAGAGTCTCAACAATATATCATGGTGATAGAGATATAAAAGAGACAATCCCATTTCCAAATAGAAGGAAATTGCAAAGGAGAGAATTAAACTTTGGGGAGGAGAAAAGGACAGAAGTAAAACATTTTAAAAGCAGCAAAAAATAACATTAAGTTTAGATCCTGTTTTTGCTTAAATGTTCTTAAATTTACTGTTGTAGTGAAAAACTTCTTATCCATTAATTCTGAAGTGATACTGATCTAAATGTGTTGTAAAACTCAAGACAATACAGGTATTCTTTGACTTCTAATCATTCATTTAGTGATCGTTCAAAGTTACAACAGCACCAAAAAAAGTGACTTATGACCGGTTTTCACACTGAAGACCATTGCAACATCTCCATGGTCACATGATCAAAATTCAGAGTCTTGGCAACTGATGTGTATTTATGACAATTATTCCCAGCTGGTTTCCGACAAGCAAAGTCAGTGGGGGAAGCCAGTTTTGCTTAATGAACACATGTTTCACTTAGCAGGTGAACAACTGTGGAGGAAAAGAAAAGTTACATAATTGTTCTGACCCGTGCCCTTTTCCAACAAATCAAATACAATTCAAAGGGAACAGAAACCTTTTAATGCTTCTGCAAAATGATTAGCTGTGATAAGCACAAGCCTTGCCAAACTGTGTGAGACTGCCAAAAGATAACAGACAAGAAATAATTTGCAATACAAGAATCTTCAAATACAAACTCAGGATACTGGAATGTCCACGAGGCTGGAGTTTCAAAACGTCTTAGCCTTCTGCAAAGAATGTTCGTTCCACAGCTGGCTTTTATATTCTTGAAGGATGGGCTATTACCTTGCAGCCTTACTCCCGAGTCGCCCATGCTGTTGTAGCTGCTCTTTCCTGCGAGCAATCCTGTGTGCAGGTGCACTTGACACAGGCTCCTCGGGAACCTCCTCATCACTGCTGCCAGCCCCCACAATCTCTGAAGGCAGCAGTCCACTCCATAATGGTCCTGGCCCCTCATCTGAGTCCTCGCTCTCCTCAGCCATCTGCACCTGCTGCCAGCTAACCACAACAACAATGGAACAAAACTCATTAATAACCGTCTTGCTCATTTTAGACTCAGTTGGGGTTGTAAGTTGAGGATTACCTGTACCTTCAAATGCATTTTAGCAGATCCCAGTTTTCCTGCTTTAGCAATTAGTCCACCTTTCCTAAATTGGTATACATAATCCCCAGCCTGGTTGACCTTGGGCTGAATAAGTAGGAGTCTGAAATAAACTTAAATCCTGGATCCATGTGCTGCACAGATTATACATGAACAGATGTTTTACCATTCACGTTTAGTGAGAACATTATACTCCACTGGGTCCATTCTGTTCTTGTAAAGCATAAATCAACAGGAACATTTACCCAAGCCACTCAAAACCAAGATCGGTATGCAGAATACTATATGCCTTCATTAATAAAGTGCCTGTAAACCTGTCAAAGTTTTCAAGCTTCTCCAAGTATGGATGAAAACTCAAGAGGATTTACAGCTTCTGATGGGAAAAAAAGACTGCATATTAAAACCATCACCACCACCACCATTTCTCACAGTAGGATATTGTCTTTGGGTGAGCCAAGAAAAGAATAGGTGGGTGGAACAAAGGCAGTGCCAAGGCTTGGGAGTCAGGGTCTTTCAGCTTTGCCACTGAAAAGATGCCCTGTGCAGAGGGGGTATTCAGCAGGTTCTGACCAGTTCTGGAGAACCGGTAGCAGAAATTTTGAGTAGTTTGGAGAACTGGCAAATACCAGCTCTGACTGGCCCCGCCCCCATCTATTCTGTGCCTCCCATCGAGTCCCAGTTGATTGGCTGGGTCTTCTTTGGTTGCCCTGCACAGGAGAACAGAACTGGAAAGCAGGTTACTGGGGTGGGGAGGGAATGGGGATTTTGCAGTAACCTTCCCCTGCCATGTGCACCAAGTCACACCCACCAAGCCATGCCCACAGAACCGGTAGTAAAAAAATTGGAATCCCGCCCATGGTCCTGTATGACTTTTAAAAAATTGTAAGTCTACTATCATGATCAAGTCTCACATCTGGACTACTGCAACACGCTCTGGGTGGGTGTCTCCTTGAAGAGTATTCAGAAGCTATGGTTGGCATGGAATGCAGCTGCACAGACCGTTCTTGGAGCCCCCATGTGATACCGCTGTTGGGCGAGTTGCACCGGTTGCCGTTTGCTTCAAAAGTGTTGGTTATTACCTTTAAATCCCTTTCATGGCATGGGTCCAGTATATTTGAGGAACTATGCTCACCCCAATGGGATCCACCTACCCCACTCATGCCAGTAGAAGAAACATACTTCGACCCTGTCAGTCAAGGAATTCCATAGGGGCGGGTTCAAGGAGAAGAGCCATATGGGTCCCACCCTCTGAAATAGTGCACCCTTCGAGGTAAGATCCTGGGACCTGGCTCTGCTGATTGGCCTGGGGTCCCACTGAAGATGGTTATTGAACTGAGAAAAGATCCTATGCCTCCACCTAGCTTGTATTCTGCTTCCTTCCTTAGCCATCTTTATTAATTGCAATGCTAATATTTATAGTTTTAACATTTTAATGTTTCATATTGTTGCTTTTACTGTGCTATGTTTTACTGATGGTGAAATAAGCATCATATCATCTTCATTTTAACAACCCCCTAGTCCCTTATGGGGTGGAGTCTGGGCAACTGAATGGAACTAGCAGAGTGTTTCAATGGCTGGATGCCCTTCCTATCGCCAATGTAGAGTTTTGTTCATATTCTCAGTATGTCCAGAGAGGGAAATATCTGCCTCTACCTAGGATCAAATTTGCAACCTCCTGATTATGAAGTGAGAGCTCCGCCTCAAAGCCACCGCACCACTCCTGAGATAAGCATCCTATAAATTTAATAAATCAATAATGTTACTTATCACTATTAACAGCACCCTGCCTGTTGTTTTAGCAACATGGATATCAGCATACAAAGTGCATCTACCATTTTAAGGAGGTTATCATTTACAATATATACTTTTGAAGTATTAGTTGATACGAAGCAGATTTAAACCATCAATTCAATGTTCTTTGCACATTTAAAGTTGCAGCCCTAGAAGATTTTGCCCAGCTTTTGGCTGATCAACACTTCTCTAATCTCAGAATAACGGAGTTGGAAGGGACCGTAGAAGGCTTGTACTCCAGTCCCCTGCTCAAACAGGAAATACCATCTCAGACAAATATCTATCAAATCTCTTCTTAAAAATCTCCGGTGATGGAACAGCCACAACTTCTCAAGAGAAGTCATTCCATTGGTTAATTGGTCTAAGGAAATTTCTCCTTAGTTCTAGGTTGGTTCTCTCCTTGGTTAGTTTCCATCATCTTCTCTGGTTCAGGGTTTATAAAACCATGCAGATTCACACAGGGGTGAGATGCTGGGGGCTCGCGGAGCCCCTAGTTAAGACTCTGAGGGGCTCAGAGAGCCCCCAATAACCTCAGAAAGACACGCAGCAACGGAAAGCTCTTAATAGGCTTAATTGAACTTCTGGGCATTCGGCCAAGAGCATTTCACATCTCGTAAAAGTGTTGCAAGCTAGATAAACAATCCACTCAGTGCTTGTGAGGGAGAGCCATTGAGAAAATCAGATAACACAGCAACCAGCCTCTGAGGGGATTAATTCCCAAATAATAAGAATAACGTATCTCACCAGAAACTCCACTAAGACTCCAAGATCCCTCTCACAGTCACTCCTATTAAGCCTAGTTTCACCCAGTCTTTTATTTAAGTATTAAATGCACAAAATAATAAATAAGTTTTTGGTATATATCTTTTTTTAGGTAATTAGGGCAAAGAAGCGATGTTGAGTTGGCCACACCCACCCAGTCATATGACCACCCACCCATGCCCACCCACCCAGTCATTAGGGCAGAGAGCTTGCTAAAAAATTTGAAGCCCACCCCTGGATTCACAGTAGGACTTCCTCCAATATTAGTTGAATTCGGAATTACGGCTCTTGCTTGCTTAGTGCTCTTTTCCAGGAGGGAAAAGCCAGAGAAATTACAAAGGCAATCTGTATCGCCACCTTTACCCATTGAAGCTATTTTTGCAGGAGCTATTTCAAAATTGCTGCTATGCAGCAAAGTGACAAATGGCTTATTTGCAAAGATAGACATGATGGGTGAAAGCATTAGCCCTACATAAAATGTCATGATTTATAGCTTTTAACATTCGTGTTGACTTATCTCAACTTTAATTATGAGGCACAAGATAAGGAGCCATGAAATAATACTACACCAATTCAGATCACTAGTCCATTAAATAACCCAATACTGATTTCTTTGCCTGACATGAGAGGCTGCACCAGAGACATTTCTTATCATCTGCTTTCTGACTACTTAACTAAAGATGTTATTAGCAATTCAATTCATCATCTATGTTTGCAGGTTCTACCTAATTATATATCTACTGTTCAAGAGCCTTTCATCCTATTCAGGGGGGGAATTCAAATTTCTTAACAACCGGTTCTGTGGGTGTAGCCTAATTTGTGGGTGTGGCTTGGTGGTCATGTGACTGGGTGGTTGTGGCTTGCTGGGTGGTCATGGCTTGGTGGTCATGTGATTGGGTGGTCATGGCTCATTTGTAAATATTATAAATATTTTTGTAAATATTGATTTTTTTAATAAAATAAGAGCAACTTTTACCCCAAAGCAGGCAAAGCAGGCAGGCAGATTGAGTTGCTCACAGAATCACAGATTCACTTAGAGATCTATCTATCTGCAGTTGGCTACCTGAGTCTACACTGAAAAGCTTCAGTCCTAAGGAAGGTTCGGCTCTGCTTTTAATTAGCTAGAAAGCAAGAAACCCAAAGACTTCCTGCTTTCTAGGTAATCTAAATCTCCTGGCCGAGCAGAACAGCTGATAGTCGGGGAACAAAAGGAAAAATAGCAACTTACCAAACCAGGCAAGTTGGATGGCTCGCATGCCAGGTAAGGAATGAGTGGGTGGGGAGGGGGGAGGGCCAGCCAGTGGAACGATTTGCCAGTTCTCTGAATTGAGGACGATCATGTGTGCAGTGTTTGCAAGAAATCATCAGCTGTGCTGCCTGGACAGCTGACAAACGCTGTGCTCGGGTGCGCAGCGTTTGAAGATCCTCTTGTATCCTGCTTTTTCAACCTCAACTGTGCCACGCAAAGCAGGTGAGGAGGGAAAAGCAGGGAATAAAGGACAGCCTAGAGCCCGGGCAGGTGGGTGGGCCAAACACCGAACCGGTTCGGTGTCAGCTGCTCTTCGCAGCTACAGGTTCTATAGAACTGGGCCGAACCGGTAGCATCCCACCCCTGATCCTATCCCAAGGGAGGTCTGCTATCTTCTTTACAGTAGTCTACTGCAAAATTAACTATGTATTTCCAGGAGCCAATGTCAGATATTCATCTTCTTCTCACTGAAAAAATTGTAACATGACTCTATTTTTTCCCCCCAGGGGAGCAAGAAGTAAATAAAATTCTCACTTGTGCAAGAGTTGTCTCCATACAGTTCCATCTCAGTACAGCAGAATAGATATAATTGTCAGCTTTACTCCTACTGTGACATGGGATTTATGCAAAGTCACAATTCCTTCATAGATCCATATGAACACACAAATAAAAGAAAATGCAAACAAAAATGCATATTTTGACCATGAGGTAAACGTGCATTGTTTTAAAAGGTGTATTACTATAAATCTTTTTTTATGTGTGTCACACAGTTCTTTTCTAGAGCAATATAGTATGCCAGTAACTTTCCTGCATCTTTAACAAAACGGTTGTAAAGTTTCAATGTTGTTTAACAGAACTGCTTATGCTAAACATAAGATTTAAATCCACATACTTACAAGCTGTGGTCAGAATCTAAAATAGAGGTGGTATTCAGCAGTTTCTGACTAGTTCTGGAGAACCGGTAGCGGAAATTTTGAGTAGTTCAGAGAACCGGCAAATCCCACCTCTGACTGGTCCTGCCCCCATCTATTCTCTGCCTCCCATTGAGTCCCAGTTGATCAGCTGGGTCTTCTTTGGTTGCCCTGCACAGGAGCACGGAGCTGGAAAGCAGGTTACTGGGGTGGGCAAGGAACGGGGATTTTTCAGTAACCTTCCCCCAGGAGTGGGGAGGGAACGGGGATTTGGCAGTATCCTTCCACTGCCACGCCCACCAAACCACATTACACCCACCAAGCCACACCCACAGAACTGGAAGTAAAAATGTTTGAATCCCACCATTGATCTAAAAGCTACTTTAGACATACAGAGTCTCCAATACCCTAGTCCAGTTTTTTGAATAACATTTTTTTCTGTCATCATGACCTAAATGGAAAGTTCTCTGAAGCTGAGGGAGAGAGAGATTTTGGTGATGATTCTGATAAAAGAGCTATTACATAAGCAACATAAATCCAAAACTGGAATGCAATCACATATAAACAATATCTTACCAGATATTTAAATCCCAGCGTTGTACTGGTGTACTGTTTTTTCTTTCAAAATTATCTGTATTTCTTCTTCTCACAAGTATCCTATGATGCCTTTTATTATTCATAGTTTAGACACAGGAAAATCAATTTCACAGACTGTCTTGTGTAAAGCAATCTTTTTTCTTTTTTAAATGAAAAAAAATCTGTGGATGACTGAAAGAGGACATGTTCCTTTATAAGCTACTCTTATCTTCAAGATTGCTGGTGGAAACTCTTTTGGGGGGGTGGTATTTATCTCCAGAATATCCCCCCAGTACAAAGTTAAAATTAATTTTGCCTGACATTTTACAATATGGGAAGGAAACTTATAAATTAAGGGCATTAGTGGATGATTTAGATTTGAAAGATCCACTAGAGGAAGTAGAAACATTAATGAGACAATGAAGCTTAGTTTTAGGATTAATAAGCAGAAGACACAGATGTTAACGAAAATTAACAATTAGAAAATCAAATAGAACTGATGGAGAAAACTAATTTTTAAGATTGAGAAAAAAGTAAAATACTTGAGTATTACTGTGGTAAGTATGAACATTATATTAAGACATGGGATGGAATTAAGAAGGGATGTTAAGAGGGAAAAATTAAAATTGTCATTTCTGTGATAAAAATGAATGTTTCACCAAAATTGATATTTTTGTTTCAGACAATCCCTATTTTAAAAACTGATGTACCCAGATAAATGTAAAATGTTACAAGATGCAAAGGAAAGAGGTGATATAGGTTTTGGGTGCATATGAACCAGAACCAATTTGATCTAATGGTTAGGATTAGGGTTAGGGTTAGAGTAGACTAGAAAGCAGGAGATTGGGTTCAAATCCTGTTTTACCCATGAAAGCCAGCTGGGTGACTTTGAGCCAGTTAATCTCTATGTCTAACCCACCTCGCAGGTTTTGATGTTGTAGGGAAATAAGAGGAGGAAGGTGGGTTTGGATATGTTCACTGTTTTGAGTTATTTGTAAAAAATAAAAAGATGGGATACAAATACATACACACACACAGCAGAGGTGGTATTCAGCAGGTTCTGACCTGTTCTGGTGAACCAGTAGTGGAAATTTTGAGTACTTCTGAGAACCAGCAAATATCGCCTCTGACTGGTCCTGCCCCCATCTATTCTCTGCCCCCCGAGTCCCAGCTGATTGGCTGGGTCTTCCTTTGTTGCCTTGCACAGGAGAACGGAGCTGGAAAGCAGGTTAGTAGGGTAGGGAGGGAATGGGATTTTGCAGTAACCTTCCCCTGCCATGCCCGCCAAACCACGCCCACCAAGCCACACCCACAGAACCTGTAGTAAAAAAAAACTTGAATCCCATCTCTCTCTCTCTCTCTCTCTCTCTCTCTCTCTCTCTCTCTCTCACACACACACACACACACACACACACACACACACACACACACACAATGTCAGTTCATCTACTGTGGAATGTAAGGCACTTTGAGAAAAATAATGGAAGAATTGTTTCACAAGGAAGGAAGGTTAAAAGTTTAAGTTCCAAGAAGCAAAATTATTCCAATAGAAGAGAATATCTGCAAATTTGTGGTTAAACTGTAGAGTTCTTGATACTCCCTGAACTTGCTTGCTTGTAGATATTTCATGGTCCAATCAGATAACTAATAAATCTGGGATTGGCTTCTTATACTTATATCGCTGGGTAATAAAAGATCTGGAAGCAAACTCAGCAACACCTTTCTACAAGCAAGATAATAATCAGAAGACACTCTGGTAAGTTCCTACCTGATTCATTGGATTATATGAAGGAAGAGAGGTGAAGCACAATCAGGATTCTGTTATTATATTCAATAACATATAGCTCTAGTCTTCTTGTGCAGCTTGTTTCCTGATTGGACCTGCCTAGGGATGCTGACAGATAAAGGGTACATTTAATCAAATCATAAATTTAATTAATTTAGCTACTAAAGCATGGGAAATTTCCTTGGGCATTTTTTTCAGGGAACATCTTCAGGACTTTTATCATGCAAAACATATTCTATCACTAAAATAATCTTCAATTTCTCAACTTGTTTTAAGAACTAGAACTAACTTTGCTGAATAAACCTTTATTTTAAATAGCAGTTGTTATTACATTTAGAGTTTCAGTTCTTAGGACTTAAAAAAAAATTGCAACAGCTACAAGCTTAAATCTGTACTGTATTGCTTTCCCTGGGCAAAAAACTGTAAGAGATTAAAAGCCTACTCTTAAGCTCAAATATGAAAACTAGGAAGGAAGGAAGGAAGGAAGGAAGGAAGGAAGGAAGGAAGGAAGGAAGGAAGGAAGGTAGGGTAGGTCGGTCATTTTTGGATCAAAATAGTATCAAAGCTTCAATTTACTAAAAATACAGGATATTATGTGAAAAAATAAAGACATTAAAAGGCAGGGTAGGAAAAAATAAACTTCCAGATTCAGAAAATTAAATTTTAATGTTTGTAAATAATCAATATTTCAAAATTTAAAAGAAAGCCATGGAGATCATGGGATGGATTTCAAATAAAAAAAATGACTTGGTAGATTCTATAGAAACATGTGATTATCTCGAGCCAACCTGCACATGGACCTTCTCACTAAACATATCAAAAATTATTGACTTTGACATCTGGCCACCAGTATAGCATAAAAAATACCTTTCTATATGTTCCTTGATCAATAGAAAAATCACTATATAATGGATTTTAATTTCAGACACACTATTGTTGGGTCGGTCTGGGTGATTGCCTTTGTAGAAACGATTCCAGTTATTGGTTTGTTTTTTTCCAATTCTTCTCTCTACAATTTGCATCTCAGTAAAACAGGAGAGGCCAAGTGGAAACTGTAACATGCCTTTAAGCAGTGGTCCCCAACCACCGGGCCCCAGACCAGTACCGGTCCGTGGACCATTTTGTACCGGGCTGCCTATTTTGCTTGTGCCCCGCCATCTTGTTTCGACGGCGCTTGAGAAAGTGCTTCCGGGTGAGCTTGTTGGTCGTCAGTTGGCGTTTGGGTGCTGAAGGAATCCTCGCGCCTTAGTTTCGTCAAAGAGGGGGGGCGGCTTCGAATGAAGAGCCGTCCCGATGGCGGTGGAGTCTCGCGTTACTCAGGAGGAGATTAAGAAAGAGCCCGAAAGCCCATCGACCGCGAGAAGGTACAAAGGAGGAGTTGAAGGTGGCGGGGAGAAGTGGGGGACGGCTGGCTGGCCGGTCGCTCGGCTCGCCTTGCCTTGGTCGTGCATGCTGATGCCGGTATTGGTCCATGGATCATTTTGTGATGCCGGTACCGGGCCGTGGTACAAAAAAGGTTGGGGGCCACTGCCTTTAAGAATCCTCAGAGGTCACCATAACCCAAAATATCACAGCTCAAGCAGTACCACTGTTAGCCAGGAAGAATGGCCGGAGGAGGGCCAATGGAGGAGGAAAACTGGCTGGGTGGCGGTAGGAGGCTGAAGGAGCAGGGGTGGGCTTCAAAAATTTTAGCAAAGCATTCTCTGCCTGGTTGCTGGGTGGCCAGGGCCATGATGGGTGTGGCCTAGTCAACCTCCTGCACCATGGCACCCGGGGGGGGGACATTTTTGCCCTCCCCGAGCTCTAAAAGCTTTCCTCGAGCCTCTGGGAAGGTGAAAACAGCATCCCTGAGCTCCGGAGGCTCTATGGAAGGCAGAAACAGGCCCATTTCTGGCCTTCTCGAACTTCTGGGAGGCCCGTTTTTCACCCTCTCTGAGCCTCTGTGTGAGCCCTGCACTTACCAAAATGGGCCACATGGGGACTCCTGGGAGGGGTGGGCTGGAGTGGGCAGGGTCAGCCAGGAGTGGGATTTGGGGGTTCCCCAAATTGCACAGAATCTTAGTTAGGGGCTCTCCCGAACCCCTGCGAACCCCCAGCAGCCCACCCCTGAGAAGGAGCACAGCCAAGGGTAGAACCTGAAGGCCCCATTCTTCCCACTGAAGTGAACACATCACGATGCTAGAATTAACCACTAAACCACCCCATTTATGTGCAGTTTTGCCCAGTCAAGTTCCTTTTTAAGCCAAGTTTCAAATATACCCCAAAATGCTCAGGGGATTTACCAACTTGACTTGACTTCTCCAGTGTGCTGTAGCTGATTCAACACAACATGAACCCTCAGATCTCAAGCCACTTTTTTTTTAATGTTCCTCAAAATACAAATCCTGAATTTATAAATACAAACTGTAGTCAGCAAAATAATAAATAAATTCGATAGTGACACAGTGTATGAATCTTATTTCCTTGGTTGCAGAAGGATGTCTTTCCTTTAGCTTTTTACTAAATATCAGACAAGTAAACCAATCAGACTAACTTTTGACACCAGTAACATCTAAGAATTGTATGATAGAGAAAATGTTATTCCATGCAGTTCCTTTCTTCCATTTTACCAAGCTTTCTTACTCTACTATGTAGGATCCAGGCCAAGATTATGCAACATGGTCTGAATTCCTAAGCATTTAAGCTTAATAGTCTTTACAGAGAGCCAGCGGTTATGGTGCTGTTGGAAATGACTCCAGATAACAAGAACTTGGATCTGTGAAAACACAGAGATTTTATTTTTAAGCTTAAATCAAAGCATAGAAAAGGGGAAAAAAATGCTGTTTGCAAAGAGCGGTAGGATCTTAGCTGACCTCAACATGAAGTTTGAGCCAAGAACCACACCTTGAGATTTCAGAACATTACGTTTTATTGATCCAGTGACCCAGCACAGCTAATCCAAAACACCTTAATCATCTCCTTCAACACCTCCCAATAACCACCCATAACATATTTTGCCTGTTCTATCGCCAGAACAAAGTAGACTCGAGACCGGAGTTGAGTTCAGCTCTTTATTAAACTGTCAGTAACTTCAACTAAAGTCGAGCCGCGGCAGCCCTTTTTATAGCGGCTGCTCGCAGCTCGCAGCCAATGGCATTTATTTGAAACTCCCGCCGCTTAGGCGGCCAATCAGAACTGTTGTTATCTACCAATCACTTGGCGGCAGTATCTGTCCAATAGGAATGCAGTCTTACGAGTATGCAAAACCAGTACATAACATTGTCAACATGGCTTTTTCTTATCTGTTTTGGCATTAAGGAATGTCCCTTCAGCAGGGCCTCTTTCTAAAGGTCTGAGAACAGTACCAGGCTAGAGACTGCAAGATGATATGCTCTAGATCTGCCTTTCAATTATTGTCAACCACAGTGGAAAAAATGATAAAACAACACATAGATTTAAAACCAGAGATTTTTTTATTAGGAATTATGCCTGAAGGTTATAATAGAGAGATAACATATTTGATTATTAATGTATTAACAGCAGCCAGAATTGTATTTGCACAAAATTGGAAAAATGAGAAAATTCCAACAGAGGAAACAATTAAGAAAATAATGGAATGTGCGGAAATGAGTAGATTAACAATGGCAATTAGAGAACAGGAGGAAAAAGAGTATTATAAGATTTGGGATTTATTTTATGAATGGCTAGATAGAAGAATAAGAAACTGAAATATGTGTAATAGTAATAATATATTATAATTGATTAATCTTGAATGAGTAAGAGAATGAATATAATTTAACAAGAATGAGATATGTTTTTAAAAGATAACAATTACAATGTCAATAATAATTGAATAATATGATATAAAATGTTACTTAGAATGGTTTATAAATATAATCAAGGAAGAAATGTACAATATTATTATGCGCACAAGATATATGTATCCAACCAACATACTGTAAAATTGAAAGATGGTTTTATTTGTTGTCTTTGTTGTTAAAATAAAAAAAACTTTTTCAAAAAAAATTATTGTCAACCACAGGAAGAACACAATGGCAAACCAATTCCAAAGGTGTTGCCAAAGAGTTGTTAAGGCAGTTGCTAGGAGTCAAGAAAGCCTCGAAGCAAAGGTTTGTGCACATATGCACAAACACAATTTCCTTAGTTGCCAAATATATACGGAATTAAGTTGCTTATAGACTGATGTGGTCGCCATCAAGAAAAGAAAAGCAGCCCACTGATTTAACTGCTTAATTCTTTTCCTGGATGGTTTAATGCCACTAATTTTATTAGATAATTTTCATTCTGCTCAGAGGAATTCTCTAGTAGGAAAGCTATAATTTTATGGATTTACTTCTGATTTTTAAAAAGTTTTTGCATGCTTGGATAGCTTCAAATTGTCCCTCAAACAAGGAACGTACTAAACCTCAGGAAGATTTAAGTGTAATAGTTTTTCCTTGAGGATGGCTTCCTTCAGAACAAATTCTAATCTTGCACAATGTGTTTGGGAGCAACCAGCTATGAGCAGAAGTGTTTTGCACTAAGACATGTTTTACACATTCTGTCTTTGGTCTTTGGGTGGGGAAGATGCCACAACATCTTCCTTTGGAATGGGTTTGCCAATGAGATATGGAAAAAATAGAAATGGTTAGAAATGGTTGTTTTATTTATTAAGTAATCAAATTTATAGAGTTGCCCATCTCATGAGAAGTGATTCTGACAGCATACAATATGGTATATCTAAACAATGTAGATATAAAACAATCATTTAAAGCAGAAATTAACTGAAATACATACATACATACATACATACATACATACATACATACATACATATATACACACATACACTGTTTTGGAATCCCATATATGTTATGCCCACATTACAGATAGTACTCAATTTATAACCATAATTGGGACCAGAATTTTGGTTATTAAGCAAGTTGGTTAAATAAATCATTCCCTATTTTACAACCTTTTTTTTAACCAGAGTTGTTAAATAAATCTCTGCAGTTGTTATGTGAGGACAATATCCCCATTGTCCTTGTTTGTTGGAGACTGGCTGGGAAAATTACAGATGGCGATCATAGGGCCCTGGAACATTATAATCATTACATGCCAGCTGACCTGAATTTTGTTCATGCAACCATGGGAATGCTGCAACGTTCAAAAGTGTGAGGACTGGTTGCAAGTTACTTTTTTCAATACCATTGTAACTTCAAGCAGTTGCTTAAATTAATGGTTGTAAGTCAACCATTGTAACTAAACCGGCCTGATACATGTCTCGTTTCCTCCTCTTTCAAATTATGATGCAGTAGAGTCTAAATAAATGGCCATATGTTTGACAGTGGCTATTTATATCACTTCAACAATTGACCAAACTGGAATAATTCCATTAATGTTACTTTGGAATAATTTGATTTTGTACTTACTGAAAATGATATACTCCAGACATGTAATTTTGATTTATGGCAGATTTACACCTTTATGTATTTATCGGTTTATTTTCTGCCTTTATTATTTTTGCAAATAAATCAAGGCTATGAATACATCCAACACACCTTCTTCCTCCTGTTTTTCCCACAACAATCCTTTTTTTGCAGGAAGATCAGTACCTGCCCTTTCCCTCAAACATGAAGATTAAACTAGATAGCTGAGGCTTTTTTTTCAAATACCGTACATACTTTGCAAACTGGAAGACCAAGCTGAACAGCTGAGGCTTTTTTCAAAAACATATATTGCATATTTTAGTTTACTTTATTGTCATTGCACCTCGTACAACAAAATCAAACACCATCTTCAGTGCACATCATGACATGAAAATAAACACAAACACACATCCTTCACACTCCACACATTGAACTGAAAACCCTGACACTACACCAACACTGCACTATACAGTAGAATTCAACAGAGCTACTGCCCTGGGATAGAAGCTATTTTTCAGCCTATTGTTTTTATTATCCTGTACCTTCTGCCAGATGGTAATAGTTCAAAAAAAAAAAAAAAAAGGGGGTGCCCAGGATGAGATGGAGCAGACCAAATCTCAAAGAGTTAACTGCAGTTTACAAAAATAAACTTAAAATAAAATCATATTATGCATTAAATATGTGACTGTGTTATCCAAACTAGTTAAAAGATGCAACAATGTTAAGCTAATTCATTATATGTATAAATATTTTAACTTTAAAAACACAGCTCTTTCTAAAGAAACCCCATAGTAACAAGTACCAAGACTTAATACTATACTTTTATAATGAGAATCATTTAGATTTTTTTCTAATTTTTGCAATCCACTGTCCTTAGGTAACTATATTAATATTAAAATACAGGTAGTCCTTATGTAATGACCATTCAAAGTTTCAACAGCACTGAAAAAGGTGACTTTTGATCAATTTTCACACTTTCGACTGTTGCGGTATCCCTACAGTCATATGATCAGAGTTGGTTGCTTTGCATGTATTTACGATGGTTGCAGCATCCCTGGGCTTTGGGATGGTCATTTGCAGCCTTCTTAGTTATCTTCTGACAAGCAAAATCTATAAGGAAAGCCAGATTTGCTTAACAACCACACAATTCAGTTAACACCTTTAGTGATTCACTTAACAATCATGGCAAAAAGGTCTTAAAATAGGGCATGCCTCACCTAACAACTGTCTTGTCTAGCAATGGAAATTTAGAGCTCAATTTTATTGTGAGTCAAGGACTACCTGTAGAGGAATTCAGAATTAGAAGTTCTTTTGGGTTATCTATTGACATACAGCATGGTTTTAAAAGAAATGTTTATGTTTGCAAAACATGTATAGTTAGTGCGATTCCTGAACACTTAGAAATAACTGTTAGTTAATACGGCAAGTGAAAACAAAGTAAAATTTTACTGCCTGTTTAGCACTTATTGTAAATGAAAAACAGCCAAACTTGGTACCCCAAATAAAAAAGAGAACTTTAGCAAAAACAAAATAAAAAATACCAACCTATGCTATCTGATGTGGGTTTAATCACACCTGTTTTGATCTTCTCTTTATGTAGATACCAACCATTTAAGGTAATTAAATATGCATGATTTGTATACACAATAAAGAGAGTTGGGCTGTGTGAAGTTTTGATTTGGAGATTTAATCCAAATCACTGAATCAAATTGACTCTCCAGGTTGAAATGGAAAGTCAAATAGAATCTGAAAATATCTGATTTTGCTGAATGGCTAGCAGAACACATCAAAATCAAAGTATCTTGAAAAATGAGACATTTTTAACTGCTATCTAAATGATTGAAGCTCAGTATTATTCAGACACCAGACAGCTGTCCAGAATTTCCAATCCACCAGACAGAATGAAATGCATTAAAAGCCAAAAAAAGCACCTTTTTCTACTACAACATCAAAAATTTGCAAAACAGTGCAAAATCCAATTGGTCGTGACATATATTTGTATGGAGAATTATGAAATTACACAGTCCGGTTTGAATCATATTGTAGTAAATCACTGATTTATCAATGCTGCAAATCTGAATGATGTTATACTTGTTTTTATGAGATAATTTTATTATATTATATTAGATAAAGGTTCTCCTCGCACATACGTGCTAGTCGTTTCCAGCTCCAGGGAGTGGTCCTCATCTCCGTTACAAACCCGAAGAGCCAGCGCTGTCCGAAGACTAGCAGTCAGTACAGGTTTGTTAAAAACAGATCATGCCAAACCAATCTTATTTCATTCTTCAACACAATGACTAAATTAGTAGATCAGCAACTACTGTGGACATAATATATTTAGATTTCAGCAAGGCATTCAACAAAGTAGACCACAACCTACTTCTTAGTAAACTAGGAAAATGTGGAATAGATAGCACCACCACTAGATGGACTCGCAACTGGCTGGCAAACCGTACTCAACGAGTAGTCCTTAATGGGTCTAAGTCTACATGGAGGGAAGTAAGCAGTGGGGTGCCACAAGGTTCCGTCTTAGGCCCAGGACTCTTCAATATCTTCATTAGCGACTTGGATGAGGGAATAGAAGGGGAACTTACCAAATTTGCAGATGATACTAAGCTGGCAGGAATAGCTAACACCCAAGAAGATAGGCTCAAGATCCAGATGGATCTTGACAGACTAGAACACTGGGCCATATCTAATAAAATAAAATTCAATATAGAGAAAAGTAAAGTCCTACACTTAGGCAAGAAAAACCAAAAGTACCCATATAGACTGGGTGAAACTAGGCTCAATAGCAGTAACTGTGAGAGGGATCTTGGAGTCTTAGTGGACAACCAGCTAAATATGAGCCAGCAGTGTGCAGCAGCAGCCAAAAAAGCTAATGCAATCCTAAGTTATATTAATAGAGGGATATAGTCAAGATCAAGGGAAGTACTAATACCACTATATAAAGCCTTAGTAAGACCACACCTAGAGTACTGCATCCAGTTTTGGTCACCACATTATAAAAAAGATGTTGAGACTCTAGAAAAAGTACAGAGAAGAGCAACCAGGATGATTAGGGGACTGGAGGCTAAAACATACAATGAACCGTTGCAGGAACTGGGCTTGGCTAGTCTAGTAAAGAGAAGCACCAGGGGAGACATTATAGCAGTCTTCCAATATTTGAGGGGTTGCCACAGAGAGGAAGGGGTCAAGCTATTTTCTAAAGCACCTGTAGGCCAGACAAGGAATAATGGATGGAAACTGAACAAGGAGAGATTTAACCTAGAAATAAGGAGAAACTTTCTGACAATGAGAACAATCAACCAATGGAACAGAAGTTGCCCTCGGAAGTTGTGGGAGCACCATCACTTGAGACTTTCAAGAAGAGATTGGACTGCCATTTGTCAGAAATGGTGTAGGGTCTCCCACTTGGGCGGAGGGTTGGACTAGATGACCTACAAGGTCCCTTCCAATTCTGATTATCTGTTATCTGTTATCTGACATCTCCATGGTCATGTGGCTGGCATGACTAAATGCCGAAGGAGCACGGAATGCCTTCCCACCAAAGGGGTCCCTATTTTTATACTTGCATTTTTACATGCTTTCAAACTACCAGGTTGGCAGAAGCTGGGACAAGTAACAGGAGCTCACTCCATTACGCGGCACTAGCGATTTGAACCGCCGATCTTTCTGACCGACAACTCAGCATCTTAGGCACTGAGCCACCATGTTCCGACTATATTATATTATTAATACCTATAAAATAAAGGAGCTAGTTTTGTATAGTAGTTAAGGTATCATATTACAAACAGGAAAATTGTGAGTTATATTTCTGCCTTGGGCACAAAGCTAGCTGGATGACCTGGGGCCAGCCCCTCTCTGTCTGCCCTAGGAAGGAGGCAATGGAAAGCTGCTTCTAAAAAAAACTTTGCAAAGTAAATTTCAGGGACTTGTCAAGGAATTCTCTGACAATAAGACATGACTGAATAGAAGAAGAAAAAATCATCCCAGTTTTCCCCAAATATTCTCCTACAAGAAATGAAAAATATAGAGTTTAGAACTAGGCATATTTTCTACTCTCCTCAAAATGATAAGAGAGCTACAGTATTATGGGTCAGGAGACATCACTGAAAATTTTTTAACTAAAAAGTACAATGCAGCAACACACAGAAAATGCAATAAATATTATTTCATTTCTCTGTGCTTGCTATCTTCCATGTGTTGTGATGTGCTACACAATGCAGGAAGGTCAGAAAATTTCCTCTTATTTGTCACTTGAGAAAAACAAGCATATTTTAGTCCATGTCTCAGGCATTAATTTAAAAAAAAAAAAACTGGCAATGCTGCATCAGATGAAGTAGGCTTTGAAATTAGAACAAATATTACTGTAGCACAACAGTACAAACTGACCCTGAGACACTCAGATTAGATGAAACCTGGCTCAAAAGCAGTAACTGTGAGAGGGATCTTGGAGTCTACTGGACAATCACTTAAATATGAGTCAGCGGTGTGTGGCAGCAGCCAAAAAAGCTAATGCAATCCTTGATTGCCTAAACAGAGGGATAGAGTGAAGATCATGTGAAGTATTAGTACCACTTTGTAAAGCTTTAGTAAGATCACACTTGTAAAGCAAAGAAGAACAGCCAAGATAATTGGGGGCTAGAAGTTAAAATGTATGAAGAACAGTTGAAAGAATTGGGTATGGCTAGTCTTGAGGAAAAGAAGAACTTGGGATGACATGACAGCAGTGTTCCAATATTTGAAGCGCTGCCCTGAAGAAGAGGGGGGTCAACCTATTTTCCAAAGCACAAAAAGGCAAGACAAGAACCAATGCATGGAAACAAATCAAGGACAGAAGGAACCTAGAACTAAGGAGAACTTTCTTAATGGTGAGAACAATTAACCAATGGAACAACTTGTCTTCAGAAACTGTGGGTGCTTCATCACTAGAGGCTTTTAAGAAGACATTGGACAGCCACTCGTCTGAAATAGTATACGGTCTTCTGCTTGATCAGGGGACTAGAGGACCTCCAAGGTCCCATCCAAGTCTTTTATTCTGTGTTCCATTCTGTAATATCTACAATGCCATAAAGGTTGCTCATAGTTCCCTAAAATTAATTAAAATTTAAAAAAAATTTACAATCAATTAAAAATAAGGCATTCAATATCTAAAATTTCGCATGTAGTAGATATAAAAATCTCTACACACCCCTGTTAAAATGTCAGGCTTTTTAGGTGTAAAAAAAAACATATCAGACCAAGATTTCATATTTCCCCCACTTTAATATAACGGATAAGGTGTAGAATTCAAGTGAAAAGCAAATTGAAAACTTTTAGGAGGAAAAAATAACAATTGAAAACATGTGGGCGACTTGAAGAGGCTTAAAAGAATGAAAGGAAGAATGGACAAGGGCTCCCAAGGCAAGAGGTGTTAGGCTTATGGGCTCCTAACCCAAAAGGCTGAATGCCGTCACAAAATCAAAAGGTCCTTCAAAAAAAACCTATTGGTTTAAGAGTGCACATCTTTATGCAATCACATTATTATACTTTTTATTGTTATTTTTTCAGCTAAAAGATTTCAGTTTATTTTTAAATTGAATTGTACAGCATATATTAAAAGTGGGGAAAACTCAGAAGCGATTTATCTTGGTCTGATTATTATAGATATATAATATATATAAAACTCACTTAACAAATGTATCGTTTAGCAACATAAATTTTGGGTTCAATTATGGTCATAAGCAGGGGTGGGATTCAAAAATCCCAGTAACCGGTTCGCTGCCCGGTTGTTGGGTGGGCGTGGCCATGGGAGGTGTGGCCTACCGGAATTTCCTGTTTCTGGCGTCTGATGGGCCTCCAGAGCCCAGGGGAGGCTGTTTTTGCTCTCCCAACGGTCCGGAGAGTTCTCCCAGGCCTCTGGGAGGGTGACTTCCCCTGGGCTCCAAAGGCCCTCTGGAAACCGGAAACAGGTCTGTTTCTGGACTTCCAGAAGACCTATTTTTCCCCCTCCCAGAGCGCTCTTACCTCCATGGGCCGCATGGATACTCTGGGAGGGTGGTCGGGGCCAGCAGTTCAAATACTGGTTCCGCGAGTCAGGTGTAACTTTAACATTTGACCCATTGAGTTTGCCCAAACCGGTCCAAACCGGTAGAATGCCATCCCTGGGACTCATAAGCCAAGGACTGTACAATGGCTACTCAGCTTCATGGCCACCAAGTCTCACATCAACTAACTGTTAATTCTTGAGTGGCAGGAAAGTCTCAAATGTAAAGTCTCCTTCAATATTTTTTTATTGTTATAACATTTTGCAATATTTTATGAACTTGTATGTCTTTCCTCTACTTAAAATCATTAGCCCTCTCTAGTATCCAGCTTTTTAAATCATGACACTGCTTACCTTTGTTACGCCCTGTAAAAACCAAATTAAGATTAATTTTCCATAAGAAGTTGTTTGTTGTTTATGATTAATTCCAAAATCATATCATAAAAGTTTAAATATTTCAATTTAATCTGGACTCTTAGTCCATTTGTAAGAATTTTTTCCATTCAGGATTGAAGATAGACTTACCTGAGTTTTCAAATTTGTCTTTCTAAAGGTCAATAATAGCTTAGAAATTGTTACTGAGCAATTTCCAAAAGTGAGTAGAAAGTGCAGTTTGGAAATTTAAGTTTCCTTTAAAAGTCTCCACTATGATTAGGAGCAAAATGGCTAATCCCATTGACTCCCAATACTGAACTGAATAACAGAATAACAGAGTTGGAATAGACATTGCAGGTTTTCTAATCTAACCTCCTTGCTCACCCAGGAGACCCCAAACCGTTTCAAATAAATGGCTGTTCAATCTCTTCTGTAAAACTTCCAGTGTTGGACTACTCACAACTTCTGGCTCCACTGATTAATTGTTCTCACGATCAGGATTTCTCCTTAGTTCTAGGTTGTTTGTCTCCTTGGTTAGTTTCCATCGGTTGCTTCTTGTTCTTCCTTCAGGTGCTTCGGAGAACATATTGACCTCCCTATATTGGAAGACTGATATCATATCAGTTTTTCTTTTTATTAAACTGGACACAACCAATTCCTGCAACTATTCTTGATATGTTTTAGATGGTGGGATTTAAATTTTTTTACTACCGGTTCTGTGGGCATGGTGTGGTGAGTGTGGCTTGGCTTGGTGGGGTGGCAGAGGAAGGTTACTGCAACATCCCCATTCTCTCCACCACCTCACTAACCTGCTTTCCAGCTCCGTTGTCCTGTGCAGGGCAACAAAAGAAGACCCAGCCAATCAGCTGCGACTTGGGAGGCAGAAAATAGATGGGGGCGGGGCCATCAGAGGTAGCATTTGCCGGTTCTCCAAACTACTCAAAATTTCCACTACTGGTTCTCCAGAACTGGTCAGAACCTGCTGAATACCACCTCTGGTTTTAGCCTCCAGTCCCCAAATTTATTGCTTTGCAGTCTTTATAGAATCTCAGCATCTTTTCTTTTTTATCACGGGAACCAAAATTATACTAACTAACTTGTACTAACACTTCACATTATCTTGATTCTATCCCTCTTAATACAACCTAGGACTGTGTTGGCTTTTTTGGCAGCTGTGGCAGACTCTGGCTCATGTTGAAGCCATTGTTCACTAGGACTCCAAGATCCCTTTCCCAGTTACTACTATTGAATCAGGTATACTATGCTATACCTGTGCAATTTGGTTTTTCTTGCCTAAATGTAGAATTTTACATTTCTCACCATTGAAGTGAACCCCATGGAAAATTGCTGTCCTGAAATTTCCTGATGATGAACAGATGTCTGGAACATGTGTGGGCAATTTCCTGTCCTCTTTATCTGGATAGTTGGGAGGCGAAGAGTTATGTTATTTCCTCTTATACTACAATAACATTTTCACCTGCACGGAGGTTAATATCAAGTTTTGGGGGGCTTCAAGAGATTTTCTGTACAACACATTTGCATAGGAAGTGATTAACAAAGACTGAGTCTGCGGGGGAACCAGTATACATTTGTGAGAAGTTGATCTTTTTAGATAGTGAAAAATTTAAATTTGCAAGACACGTTTCCTTTAGCCAGACACCCACACACGTGAGACATCAGCCTATTTGGTGGCTTAAGCTTTTAGCACATGACAGATTGACTATTAAAGGCAATCATCATACATTGCTCCTCTACATAGTAATAGAAGTTGTGACACAAAGGGAGAAGTGCTGGAACATATTTATAAGTGTGAAAGAACCTCTCACAAAAATCATTAGTGTTAGTCACAGCTGTCAGGAACATCAAAGCGAGCTTTTTAATATGGCCCTGAGTAACACATTTGTTATTCTTTTCATAACTCTGACTCAGGTTGGGAATTCCCTCTTCTCTGGCAAGCCAGTAAAAGCTAATATATAGAAGTGGAAAGAAAATACCAATTAATCATTTGGAAATCTACACTCCAAACTTCATCTTTGGCGCCTTACAACTCCTCAACATTCATTCACACTTTCAACATAGGGAGAAAAAAAAGGAAAGGCACATGTAAAAATAGAGCAAGATTTCAATCATGCAATCATTGAAGGGAGCCCAATTCAATCACAGACAGCAAATTGAGTTTTTTTTAAAAAAATCCCATCTCATCCCATCCCTTGAAATCATTTCTGAAAGATGCCTTCATAAGAACACAAAATCCTTCTGGGTTGGGTCAAGGTCCAGTTTGATGTCCATTCTATTTCTCAGCACTCAGCACTATCCAACAAGATGCTTTCTGGGTGCTCATAAGTATAACATCTTATAGACATAACCCTTTCCTGCTGCAGCTCGTCTTCAACTGGCATTTGGGGGCATGGTACCCCAATCAGAGATAACAATGAATCTTCAAGACTCATCAGTTTTTGAAAGATTTGTTTTCCATGAATCTATATTCAATTCTTCCTTGACTGAAGAATCCCACAGGTTAAATATGTGCTATGGGATATGATGCCACCCATTTCCTGTGTACAACACAGCCCTTTCAACCATTCCAAGGGGGCTCACACCCATTTGCACTGTTGAGGTGACTCTGAGGACACAGATAAACCTCCAAGTGCCCTCACTGACTCTCAGAAAGAGTGCCAACAACTAGATGACTGCAAGGAATATAAATCTTTCCATTTTTCACCATCATTCAGAACTGAAGAAGCTTCTTAAATGAGAAGTGAAACATCTTCAAGCAAAAAAAAAAAGTACAGTTGCCTTTTGGAAAAAAAAACCCACCCTTGGGACATATGCTGTGGGAAGGTATACTTCCTTTTGTCTGTTGTAAATCTAGTTCCAATCAGCTAATTAAAGATAAAGGTTCCCCTCGCACATACATGCTAGTTGTTTTCAGCTCTAGGGCTCCGTTACAAAGCCAAAGAGCTACAAAGCCAAAGAGCTACAAAGCCAAAGAGCCAGTGCTGTCCAAAGACGTCTCTGTGGCCATGTGGCCGGCATGACTAAACGCTGAAGGTGCACAAAACGCTGTTACCTTCCCACCAAAGTGGTCCCTATTTTTTTACTTGCATTTTTTACATGCTTTTGAACTGCTACATCGGCAGAAGCTGGGACAAGTAATGGGAGCTCACTCCATTGTGCAGTGCTAGGGATTCGACCCACCGAACTGTCGCCCTGTTTGATCGACAAGCTCAATGTCTTAGCCACTGAGCCACCGCATCCCCTTAATTAAATGATCCTTAATGCTATTGTTGGAGCAGGAGACAGGAATGCTTCCTTTTCCATTTTATCCATAGCCCACATGATTTTATATAACTATATTTGTCCATCCAGGCTAAAGAATTCCAAACCATTTAGACTTTTCTTGTAAGGAAGATAATCAAGTCTACAATCACTTTAGTTGTTGATTTTTTAAAAGATCTATATTCTTTAAAAAAAAATATGGCAACCAGAACTGTACATAAAGTTCTAGAAGTGGATTCCAAAATATTATAGCATCAACAATTTCATTTCAATCCCTTTCTTAATGGCGATTCACAGGGCATCTCTCTTAATCTGCTTTTTTTCTGAAACAGCAGTAGCTTTTATGCCAGGGATGGGCAATTATGGCCTCTTAATGATCTGTGCTCTTTAACTCTCAGAGTTCCTAAGTCAGCCACACTGAATTAGGGTTTCTGAAAGTTGAAGTCCATAGAGGGGTTGTGTTTCCTACCCTTCTTTTATGCCATTTTCTACAACTTTCTTCTGAGAAACTTTCCTTTTCTTGCTCCAGTCTATAATCATAGGAAATTTCAAGGGATCCATCATACAGGTATTAAGGAGGTCCAAAACTCACTTATATTATGCCTGGTTTGTTTTAGTGACTTCAAGTAAGTTTTTGACTCTTAAAGTCTTCTTAGCAGGGTTTTTCAGAAGTGGTTCTGTATTGTACCTTTTCTAGGACTCATAGTCTCCAAAGCTCTAGCCTGGTGGCTTAATCATTACATCAAACTGGCTTTTCCCAAAAGTGCTTTTTTCAAAAAGTCAACTGGACTTTCTGGTTTTTCTTTGAAGACGTTTCACTTCTCATCCAAGAAGCTTCTTCAGCTCTGAAGGATAACGTCTTCAAAGAAAAACAGAAAATCCAGTTACTTCTTGAAAAAAAGCACATTTGGGACAACCATGATCTGGATGACTAAGAATCTCTGTAGGGATCAAAACTGGCTTATTTGTTGTTTTAGTATGTAATAACAAAATTCAACTTGGGCTTTGATATAGCAATAAACACACAATTTGCCTTGGACTGATTCAAGCTCCATTCCATCCCCTGTGCATAATTCACTCACAAACCATGTCTCAGTTGTAGAAAGCCAATTCTCTCATTAACTATCTCTGGTCATAATTCAGTGGCTAAAACTTTTTTTGTTTTTTAGAAAAGCAGAAACATACTACATGACTTTTTTATGGGTGGTAATAACACCCTATAAAAAGAATAAACTTGACCAGTTTCAAACAGGTGTCACTGTATCCCTTTTTTCATTTTGAACATCCTTACCAAATTCATTGCAAAGGCTATTCAGTTTTGGGATGCTAGGGTCAGAAATTCTTTAAAGCAGCTGGGTCTTTAACGGGGATAGTGCAGATCCCCTCCTTGGCTGCAGTTGTGATCTCAGGAAAAGTCACAAAGAAACCCTAACAGGGGCTATATGAGTACCTCCATTTGCTCTGAAACACTTTTTTTTCTAGAATCTAAAGCACCATATAGCCTTTCTCACTGTCAACTGTTTTTAACCCTATAGGCAAATTATCAAAAAGTGCTATTTAGTTATAAGCTTTTAAGAGCTTATATTGAATTGGTTATCTTTAAAAGCACAATTTAAACTGGAACATTTTAAAGCTCGCTGTAATTTAATTTCAGTCCTTTGTAATGTAACGAAGGCAAAAACATCATCTTTCCCATCTTCTATGATTTAAATGCAAACAAGAGTTTGGAATTGCAGCCTCTACTATTGTCTGTTGGAACTTCCTCTGTAGGCATTTTCTGGCTCCCTTTAAAATGAAGAGAACAACTCTCCATGCAGAGGATACTATGAAGATTCAGTCTCATGCTTTTTGTATTGCTAATACAATTCAGAGCCAAGTTCCCAAAAGACTATTAAATGCCATCCCTATCCGTCTCATTCTCCTCCTTCTCAACTCTCCTTCATCACCAATCTCCATGGTGTGGTGCAGTTACTCTTCACTTGCATATCTAATCAATTTCTCTATAATGGCTGTGTAAAACCCATTCATTTATCTAGTGTCCCCATCAAGCTGCCTAAACACTTAACTTTCTTGTACATCATACCTGACCTGTCATTTTACATTTTACCAAAGAACATCCCTTCATTTTGCCAGGAAAATAATAACTGCAGAAGGAAAAAAAACACACACCCTCTGGTACAGAATGGAAACTTTTCTTCCATGTACCTGCTGTGAACAAACCAACAACATCACATTCTATATTAAGATGTGGCAAGGTAACGAGGCTCAGAACAAGTTAGTTATGGATTATAGTATCAATTAACCAGGTATGGTTTATGTTTTTGTAAATGGAAACAAATATTTCCATGAAGAGAAAACACAACATATTTAACTTTGCTAGTGGAAAGAACATTAAGCTTTTTCCTTCTTTGTGGCTTATATTGATACCAGAATATCCTGGTGCTCCAAGGTTGATGTAGGAGATGACCAGGCTGAATCTGAGGGAGAAGGGTCAAACATGTTATTGGTCTTGAGTCCCTTTGCGCCCACAAGAGATTTAAGTCCAGTCCACCTTGTATTGCACTGACTTTTATTTACCACCATTTCACTTTGACTGTTAGTAATTCACATTCTTGTAGAGAGCTTTGGTGTGCAATATATAGGTTTATTGCATTTGTACTCCTGATTTTCTGTGCTTGATAGTTGCACTTTGATCATATAATGATGACATGGTCATTCATTTATAATGGAATATGTAGGTGACCCTGGGGGATGTGGGGAAGAGTCTTAGGAAACAGTCAGACAAGAGAAATGCCCACCCCAATGGATAAACAGAGGAAGGAAGGGAGTTAGGAAGGACCTAAAACTTGTCCTAATTGATCAGGTGATTCAGTGAGGTAGCAGGAAGTTTGTACCTTTACACTTGCAAGACTCCGTTAATGTAGCCTTAATACAAATAAAGTGGAATTAGCTTATCTAATTGAGTTTCCTGTCTGGTTTATCCAGAAAGGGTGACAGCACTGCAGTGATTTCAAGATTGAAACGGTATTATGTCTATCCTTTGTATTCTGAAAAATAATGACTTAATCCACCATGCAACTTTGTAACAGAGTAAACTCTATTATGCTTCCTAATGTACAGACACAGACACACACACACACAGACACACACACACAGACACACACACACACACACACACACACTATCAGCCACTTGTAGATTCATTAGGTGCCTGTATTTTAAGGTGGAGAGAACCAATAACACACTTGCCTATGATCCTTATATGGAATTTTCCTTTTCTTTTTGCAATTCTTGTCTGCAGACAAATACTTCTATAAAATCAAAACACAACTGAATTACTTTCTCTTGGACTCAGAAGTGGAATTGATCTTCTACAGCAAAGAAAACAGAAACCTGAAAAGCAAGAGGAAGAGCAGAAACAAAAGAGGAGGAGGAGGAGGAATTGGCACAGATCCGGATTTAACATGGTGAATTTTAGTCCAGGGTTGTAGGAGGGAGGAATTCTTTCCTAGAGGGCAAAGGGATAAAGTGGAGCTTGGAATATCTTGTGGGCAAGAAAAGAGCAAATCAAACCCACCCTCGCAATTCACAGAATGTGTTCTATAGTTATTGCAGGTAATTGCTTCAGTCTGGCAAGATTCTGTCTGTAGGTGCACAGAAATAAAATAATTCATTCCACATGGTTCTTTGGGTTGTTTGGATTTGACACTTAAGTGGTAAAATGTGATCTGGAGCAAATATAATCACGTACTTAAAACAAACTGATCTTTCCTAGGAATGTTTGTTTACTTAGAAAATTTATATGGTCACCCAACGCACACATTGTGACTCTGAGCAGCTCACAGAAATAAAGCTCCAGCACAACACCCAATAAATTCTTAGTCCACCCCATCCACCAGTCATAACAATCACACCACTTGATGGGCTTCATATCACCTTGAGGTCGCAGGCCTGTTGGCAAAACTGTATCTTCAAGGCCTTTTATAAGCACGTCAAAGTGGAGGCCAATCTTACTTCCACAGGGATGATATCCCACAGGGAGGGAGCCATCACAGAGGAGGCCCTTCTTTTTGGTCCTAGCTGATGGACGTCCTTAAGAGGAGGGGACTTGTAACATCCCTTGCCTCCTTATCTGGTGGGCTAGAGAGATATAACTGGGAAAAGATGGTTCTTCAAATAAATCATTCCACAGCTGAGGAAAATGGCCTCTGGAGACATTGGGGCATGGGAAACTCCTCTCTTAAGATATTTCTGATGGATGCTGCCTAAATGCCGGAAATCACATTTTGTTTTTCAAATCCAGCCCTTGTCAACAGTAACTCTCTTTTTAACTATCTCAGCTGTGGTATTTTGTGGTATCAGTTTTTACTATGGTATCACTCATCCTGGCTTAGGCTATTTGAGTTTGTTACAGCTGCTTTATAGCGTTATCTGATTTATGATTGGGCTCTAACTTATCTCATTCCTCACTGTGAACTGATTGGTGAATTGATGGCAAAACTCATCTCAGACCTACAGCTTTGGGAAGAAAACTTATCTGCTGGATGAATTCTTCAATTCCCAAATTCAGTTAATTGTTTTTATACTTCTCTGCTTTTTTTTTTTTTTTTTTGACTTCAGCAACTTTCAATCACTTCCAGTGGAAAGGTAGAATATAGATTTAGTAAATAAAACAAATAATTCTTATAATTGGTTATAAGAATGCTGAATAGGACTTTTAAAAAAGCAGCTTTGCAAATAAATGATCATTGTTTTATTAGGCTTATGTATCTCAGCGCAGTATCTCTTAGTGGTTAGTTGCATGGCAGAAACATTTTTCCACGTATATTTTAGTGCCTATATTATTGCTTTTATTTTATTTTTTAAATTAATCAAATTTATATAGCTATCTATCTCACAATTAATGGTTCTGGGCAGCATACAGTAGTTACTTGTTACGTGCTCCTATTATTATTTTTTAATATTAAAATAATTAAGAATACAAATATATTTAACCTTTGAAATATTTTTAAAAAATGAATCAGGGCTCTTATGTCAATACTGAATAAAAGTGATAACTGTACTATGAAATGTCTACTATTTTAAAAATGTTCTTCATTGGAGAACCATTGTTGATGTTAGCTATTCTTTTCACTGCTTATTCTCAATTGTTCTCCTTTTACTTTCAATCTTTTGTTGCATTGTATTATTTCTGGACTCCGAAAAGCTTCTTTGCAATGAAATCAGTCATGTAGAGAGATAGCTGTGTTTAATTGTTTTCGACTATAACAGTAAAACATGCTTTCCAATAAATACTGCCCTGATGTGTTTAAAATGTATACATATCCAGTGATTATTCTGATTATGCGCCATCAAGTCAGTGTTGAACTTTAGTGGCCACGTACAGATAGTCCTCAACTTATGACCACATAAGTTATGACCACAACTGAACCCAATATTTCCATTGCTAAGCAAGGCCGCTGTTAAATGAGTTTTGCCCCATTTTATGACCCCTTTTTTTGTCACAGTTGTTTATAAGCAAATTACTGCAGTTGTCAAGCGAATTACACATTTGTTAAGTGAACTTAGGTTTCCCCCATTAATGTTGCTTGTTGAATGCTAACTGGAAAGGTCACAAATGGTGATCACATGACCTTGAGACAGTGCAACTGTCATAAATACATGCCAGTTGCCAAGTGTCTGAGTTTTGGTCACGTGACCATGGAGATTCTGCAATGGTTGTATGAAAAATAGTCACGTCACTTTTTTGCAACACTATTGTGATTTCAGTCTACTAAATGAATGGTTGTAAGTCAAGGACTATCTGTAGACAGATTTTCTTGAAATGATTTGTCCCTAACTTGGTCTTCCAAGACCAAATCACCACTATAAGTGAGTCCCTCCTTCCCTTACTACTGATCTTCTTCTTCTCTTCCTTTCCACCATTCTCAGCATTTAAGCGTTCTTCATAAATTTAGTGTCAGGACCCCGACATGCACCCCCATTCAAATTATAAGTCTCCAGCCATATCTCTCAGATAAAAAAGATTGATTTATTTGGAGTTGACATGTCGGTGTTTCCTGATCGAAGCCAACTCTGACACATCATTCATTTCACCCTTGACCCTGGTCTTCCCCCTCCCCCTGGATGTATATTCTCCAATGAGACACATCCATAGCCAAGAGTCATGCTCTCCAGTAATAATTTTGTGTGCCAGAAGCTTCGATTGCCAAAGTGATTATCTGATGCCTTTAACAAATGCATTGCTTTCCCCGTCTCCCTTTCTGCTGGCAACTAAAAAGACCAAAGAAGTATTCTTTAGTTGACATTTAGGTTTTTGTATTGAATGATTATAAGTTAGCAACTTGGTGTCAATTGTTAGTGACCACATAGATTTTCTCCAGGACAATCTATTCCTCACTTGGCCTTTTACCTCTTCCAACTGTGCACTTATCACCACTGTAAATGGGTACGTGAACCACGGTGGTACAGTGGTTAGAATGCAGTACTGCAGGCTACTTCTGCTGACTGCTGGCTGGCTGCAATTTGGCAATTCAAATCTCGTCAGTCTCAAGGTTGACTCAGCCTTCCATCCTTCCGAGGTGGGTAAAATGAGGACCCAAATTGTTGGGGACAATAGGCTGAATCTGTAAACTGCTTAGAGAGGGCTGTGAAGCACAGTGAAATGATATATAAGTCTAAGTGCTGTTGCTATTGGGTGTTTTTTCAGCCCTAGAAAGGTAATTTTATTTAATCTTGTTTTTGTAAATTTTTTATTGAAATATGAAACATTAAAATACAAGTAAATCTAAAAATAACTTTTTACAAATCTCAATCTTCTTTGACAGTACTAAAATTCTTGGCTATATACATACATTTCCATACATTTCTAATTATTCATATACATATACATATTTATATATTCTTCTGATCTATACATTTCCTATTCCTATTATCTATCCATTGGTACCAATTTTCCCAAACTGTGTAATATTCCGAGTCTTCCTTGTTGTTTAACTCTAAAGTGAGTTTATCCATTTCTGCACAATCAAAAAAAAAAAGGACTACTAAACAATCTGTTGGTATGGTGATCATTTTCCAGCATTGTGCGAGTGCAATTCTCACTGCTGTGGTTATGTGTAAAATCAAATATTTTATCTTTTTAGGATACTTTCCCTTGATAATCCTCAAAAGAAACAATGCCAGCTTCAATTCTGTTTGGCAATGTGTAATTTCGTTTAACCATTTTTGTATTTTAATCCAATATTTTTTTAACTCCCAGGCAAAGCCACCATGCATGGAAGAAGGTACCTTGCACCTGTTTACATTTCCAGCAGTTAGGGTTTAAATTTAGAGCTATTGCTATTGTTATCCATCTTGTTGCTAGTTACCCTTTTCTCTTGTCTTCCACCATACCCATATACACAATTAATGTTTATTTGTAAAATAGCTATTAACTAAGAGGGAAGGCAATTAGAAAGAAAATAAAACTCCAGTTTAGTATAGATTGGGATACATTAAGCCAAGACAGGCAATGATTCAGTCGCTGGAGTTCTTGCTTTCTTGCTTTCTTTTCAATGAATTTGGCTAAAGGTTCAGGCAGATAGCAATCAGAATGGAAAAGGGGCAACTGCATTGATTACTGATTGAATAATGATTCATGAAGCTTTGAATGAGCTCCTGAGCATATGAAAATCTAAAGCAGCGATCCTCAACCTTTCAGGCTCCACGGACTGGTAGAGGGGCCAGCAGTGGCAGGGAGAGGCTTTCATGCCTGCAATCTAGATCCTGTGCATGCACAAGTGAAGCTTCACCCACCCACCTGCCCCTTAGATGGCTCAGTTTTAAACAGGCCATGAACCAGCACTTATCCATGGACCAGGATTGGGGACCCCTGATCTAAAGGAAAAAGAACAGCCCATATCAGAGGTGGTATTCAGCAGGTTCTGACCAGTTCTGGAGAACCGGTAGCTGAAATGTTGAGTAGTCCGGAAAACCGGCAATTACCAACTTCTGACTGGCCCTGCCGACCCCATCTGTTCTCTGCCTCCTGAGTCCCATCTGATCGGCTGGATCTTCTTTGGTTGCCCTGCACAGGAGAACGGAGCTGGAAAGCAGGTTTGTGGGGTGAGGAGGGAATGGGATTTTTCAGTACCCTTCTCCTGCCATGCTCACCAAGCCACGCCCACCAAGCCATGCCCACAGAAACGGTAGTAAATTTTTTTGAATCGCATCACTGCTCCTCTTGTCAAAAGGTTGCAAAAGGGAAGCCCATGACCTTGGGACATAAATACCGGTCATAAGTAAGAGTTAGTTAGTTAGCCAAGCATCTGAATTATGAGCATGGGATCATGGGAATGCTACAAAAGTCATTAAGTGTGAAAAATGGGTATAAGTCATTTTTTTCAGGGCAGTTGTTAACTTCGAACAGTCATTAAATGAACTGTTGTAACTACCTGTATAAAGTTAAGTTTTGATATTTTTTTACCGGGAGTTCTGAATTTGAAGTTCTAGATTTCTTCATATAGTAAATAATACAATTTTGTATCACAGATTATATATATTTGTATACAAGAGAGAATGCTTTTTCTTAGGTGAATACTGGATTTAAAACATAATGATGAGGACACTTTTCCTTAAGCTGTTTCCACTGAGATGTGTGACAGCATTGCAATTTCTGGGAATTTCCAAACATTCTGAAGAATTAAAGTTGGGAAGGCTCTAATAGATGTATCTTGAGTTGTGTTGTTTCTGGTTCTGTTCTGAAAAAGTGAAATTTTCTTTCAAACTTCCACCCTACCCCTATGCAACACTTTGTGTTTGGAAGCAAAAGGTTGCTTCAGAGCTTGTGAGACCAATGTTGCCTGTGGGCTAGATCCAACCCCAATGCAAGGAAGAAAGATCAGCCTGGTCTACCCATTGCCAAGAGGAAAGATCAGGCCAGCGTAGCTTTGGCCCAGTCTACCCAGTGCAGAGAGGAAACATGCCAGAAGTTTGAGGAGTGGCATCAAGCTGGCCACACCCACCCAAATGGCTACGCCCACCCAAATGGCCACACCCATCCAGTCCAGAATTTCTAATAATTCTGTTATCTGATAATCCTTACAGCTGATTCATATGGAGAAATAAGTTTTAGAGATGGGCTTATAGAGAATGGGATAAAGTGTGGAACGAAGAGGTGTTTGGTTATACTTTAAGAGGTTAGTAATAAGTTTTTAATATTGTCTATACCTGCTAGGGTGAGGACATTTCTTTTTTATTTTTCTGCACTTACTTAATCTTTAATTGTTCAAATACTTCAGCATTATGTAGTTGTATTAGTTTTGTGTGTGTGATAATATTCACTAAAATTATTGGAAAAATGAATATAATGTGTTAAAATTTGCACCAATATTGATCATTCTTTTGGAGAATACCAAGGTTAAAATCAGAGGTTTCTTGAGGATTATTGCATAAAAGAAGAAAATCTCTATTAGAAATGATTCAGTTTTGCTAAATAATATTAAGATGATTGAAAGCCAGTCTTGTATAGAGGTTAACAAACCAGTCGAGAAACTGGAAGACTCTGAATTCTAGTCCCACCTTAGGCATGAAGCCAGCTTGTGACCTAAGACCAGTCACTCTCTCTCGGCCCTAGGAAGGTGGCGATGGCAAACTTTTCCAAACTTTGCCAAGAAAACTGCAGGGATTAATCCAGGCCATCACCAGGAATCCACAATATTTGAAGGTGCAAAAAAGATAATGAAGCAGAGTATTGAGGATGAAAGGATAGTTCAAAAGTCGCCCACAAAGGGTTTTTGTTTCCACATTTAACCCAATATCCAGAACAACCTGAACTATTTCAAGATACATGAAGGAATACTGGGAATTTAGATTTAGATTTTTTAAAAATCCTGCCTTTCTTAATTTTATTTATTATATTTTTCCACCATCCCCCTGTCCCATAATGTGAATCCATTATTTACAAATAGCACAGTGACCATACTTAATATTTCCTTCCTCCTTCTGTTTCCCCCTCAACCACAACTCTATGAGATGAGCTGGGCTGGGAGAGTGACAGGCCCAAAGTCACCCAGCTGGCTTTCATGCCTAAGGCAGGGTTAGAACTCATTGCCTACTGGTGATCAGCCCAAAGTTATGCTGCTGGCTTTCATGCCTAAGGCGGGGTTAGAATTTACTGGCTCCTGGTGATTGGCCCAAAGTCACCCAACTGCTTTGATGCTTAAGGTGGGATTAAAATTTATTGGCTCCTGGTGATTGGCCCAAAGCCACCCAACTGCTTTGATGCCTAAGGCGGGATTAGAATTTACTGGCTCCTGGTGATTGGCCCAAAGTCATCCAACTGGTTTTGATGCTTAAGGCGGGATTAGAATTTACTGGCTCCTGGTGATTGGCCCAAAGTCACTCAACTGCTTTGATGCCTAAGGCGGGATTAGAATTTACTGGCTCCTGGTGATTGGCCCAAAGCCACCCAGCTGGCTTTCATGCCTAAAGTGGGATTAGAACTCATGATATTCTGGTTCAATGCTTTAACCATTAGACCAAACTGGCCCTAAATTCCACATATTTTAAAGTTGCTGATGTTAAGAATCACTGGTCTAGAGAAATATACATGGACTAAAATTTATAAAAGCTATGCAGGCACGCCTTCTTTTTTTAAAATATTGTCTCAAACTAGGTAGTTTAGAAGATGGTTATTGGACTGGGCCCAGGGATGGGTTGCTACGGATTCGCCCAGGACCCGTTGCTAACATTATGGCTGGGTCAGAGAATCTCCAAATCCCACCCTTGGCTGCCCCTCCACCCCTCCCTCCCCCTCCCCTCCCCTCCCAGGAGTTTCCATGCTGCCCATTTTGGATGTGAGGTAAGTGCAGGAGGCTCAAGGAGGGGGGGAAACGGGCCTCCCGGAAGTTCTGGAAGTCTGAAAACAGACCCGTTTCTGGCCTCTGGAGCCCGGGAGAGGCAGTTTTCGCCCTCCCAGAGGCTCAAGGAAAGTCTCCAGAGCCTGGGGAAGGCGAACCCCACCCCCTTGGTGCATGAGGCCGACCAGGCCATGCCCACCATGGCCACCCACCCAGAAACCAGACAGAGAACCCGTTGCTGAAATTTTTGAAGCCCACTCTGACTGGGCCTCATGCTATATGCCTCAGAATCACCTCCTCTTAAGGAGAGGGCGCTAATATAGTGTTAGAGCCTGTATTAGCTACTGAATAGTAGATGGCACAACAGATAGATCTGGCCTTAACACAGGGGTGGGATTCAAATTTTTAACAACCGGTTCTGTGGGCGTGGCTTAGGTGGTGGGCGTGGCTTGGTGGTCATGTTATTGGCTGGGTGTGGCCAACTCAACATCACTCACATCGAGGCACGCATCTCCTCACCTGGCCTCTCATGACTGTGGGGATGCTGCAACATTTGTAAGTGTGAAAAATGGTCATAAGTCACTTTTTTCAATGGTCACTCCACACAAGCAAAGTACCAGCAAAGGAAGGGGGAAAAAACTCCAGAGAAGTTCCAGAGACAGGAAGTCTAGTACTGCCAAGAATGTAATAAGGATTAATGGAGAGACAGTTTCTATAAGCAACACCAGAATGTTTCCTTCCTGCCTTCCTTACAGGATTAGGCCAGTAATTTCTTCTAACAACCGGTTCTCCAAACTGCTTAGGATGTTAACTGGTTCTAGCGAATAGGTACGAACTGGTATAATCCCACCCCTGCCTTAAAACCATTCATGTAGTGACCATTTTAAGTTACAATGGTTACAAAATTGCAAAGTTTTCACACTTACAACCACTGCAGCATCCCCATGGTCACACGATCAAAATTCAGGTGCTTGGCAACTAGTTCATACTTACGAAGGTTGCAGCGTCCAATGATTATGGAATCCCCTTTTGCAACCTTCTGACAAGCAAAGTCTATGGAGAAACCAGATTCATTTAACAACCATGGCAAGAAAGGTTATAAAATGGGGTATGACTCACTTAATAACTGCCTTGCCAAGCAACAGAATTTTTAGGTTCAATTGTGGTCATAATATGACTGGTTTCATCCTTATGGACTCTTCAGGTGTATGGATTATCTAAACTACATAGCAGTTAGCACACGTAGGAATTAGTGTTTGTTCAAAGCAGAACTGCATTCCCCTTCCAAGACCAGATTCACCGCTCAGTACTTATTTTTATTTATTTATTTAAAGCAGTTATAGCCACCCATCTTCTAACAAATTATGAGCAGCACTGAATCAAATTATTTCTGAATTCTACTTCAACGGTAGATGTTCAAAATGGTGTAAGGACCACACGGTGCATTTTATCATTTTTCTCTTCCTTGTCAGCTATAATTATTCCTATCTAAGGCCCATGTTTTAGTTGTGTCACAGCTAAACTACTATAACATGTTGTACATGGGACTGCCCTCAAAGATTAATAAGATACTTCAGGAAAGCACTTGAAGCATTTGTCCATAAGTCAATAAGTCCATAAGGATACATATATTGTGGAGCCCTTGATATTCTCTGAGCTTTGTTGCTTGCTTGAAGAAGTTCCATGCTAACACTGATATTACTTGATTGGGTAATGAAACAACCAATAACCAAGCTCAGAGGCCATCAAGAATTCCACAGTTCAACACATATACTCTTCTATTGATACAAATACATGTGTAGAAGTGATTCAGGTAGAAACCTTCGTAATTCCCTAAAGTGTAAGAAGGACACACAGCACAGCCAGATTTGCAAGGTGCTGTTATTGTAGGACATCTCAATCAAAGTAACTTAGCTTACCTATGAAGTTGATTTCCTGCCTGATCTATCTAGCGAGGTTGAGATCTACTAATGTGGACAGCTGTAAGTGCTAGAATGTTAAAGGGATCCAGGCATATTACAGTGAGTTCTAATGGAGCTGAACAGATAATCTATTTGCTCTGGGATCCAGTTCAAGATTTTGATATTTTTAAAGCTGTAAAACATTGGGGCTCTGAGCACTTAAGGAACTTGCCTGTAGCTGCCTGTCCTATCATAAGATCTGCAGATAAGACTGTGAGTATTAAGAGTAAGATTCTCCTCTCTTAAAACACCTCACAGAGAGCCCAACAAGCTATCATGATACCCAAACCAAGCATGCTATAAATTTTCCATTGGCATTGAATATTGTAAGATGATCTTGCTGTGTTTTTTATTTCTTTCTCAGGTTGGTTTTGAGATGTATTTTTTTATCATTTACCATATAGCTATATGAATAATGACCACCCTGCTTTTAAATGACCTTTCCGAAAACATCTTTATGTTAGCGAATAGAGAGGATTTCCCCCAGAGAGTGTGAAACCAAATCTGTTAGGAGATTGTGGGAAACTGGCTACTGCCTTATCATTTGTAAGAGATCCACACACAAGATCCAGCACACTATTCAGTAACATATCTGCACATTTCCCAAGCGTTTATTTTGCTTCTTCTCATTCCACTATCCAAAGATCCAATCTGGTCTCGGACAATTCACGGCTAATTCCTCAAATAGAACACTCTAGAAGCGCGGTGCAGGAAGAGGGGGAAACAAGATAAAAGGAACCGCTTAGCTTAGCCCCACCCAAGTTCGAGGGCGGAGGGGGGGGGAATAACTTGGAAAGTAAGAAGCGTCGCCGCGATGCACCCCCCCTCCCGCGTTGCTCTTGCCAACCTCTTCCAAATATCCCCCCCACTCCCCGCGCAACTACGTGCAAAGCTGGTGGGGAAATACGGCGATGCGTTTTTAGAGCTGCTCTAACGTGGCATAGTACAGGTGGCAAAAGCCCGATCTTTCAGGTAAAGCGCGCCATTCCCAAAACCATTCCTAGGAAACAGCGTGTAAATGTAAATGCTTTTTTACAAAAGCATAATTGTTTTTTTTTAAAGCGTAGTTGGGTGCACGCGCGCCCTCAACCAGCAAATAACTTAGATGTATAAGAAGTCAACAGAAGGTGTACCCGTTTCCCCACCACCTTCCTTTCTCATTGTGCACCCTAACTTTCCCAAGGCATATTCGGGGCTCCCTTTTTCTTTTCTTTTCTTTTTTTTAAACCATCAACTTCGCACGTACCTTCACTCCTCCTTTGCCGCTGGGGCACCGGACGGTATTGGAAATGCCGGCCGTCTGGTTCATTTTGCGAAGTTTTGCGGGGGAGGGAGGGGGACAGGAGGGTCCTTTGAAGTTTTTACTGAGGCGCTTTCTTCCTCGGGCGGTGGGTAGTGTTGGAATGAGGACTGAGAAGCCCAGCGGGCTGCTTCCTCTCGCGTGGGGACCCGGAAGAGGGTGGCTGAGGTGGCGCTGCGCTTCCCAGGCGAGGGGGTGCCTGGAAAAAGCGCGTGGAAATGCGTCTTCCCCTTTTTGGTGTAGAAGTCGGAACCGCGGCAGCCTCTCTGGCGACGGTTTTGCTGGACTTTCCGCAGTAGAGGCGCTCCACCTCCACGCGGCCGAGAGAGCCCGAAGTTTCTGCAGGAGGAGAGGGCGAGGCGGGAGAGGGCGCGCTGCTAGGCGCGGCGCCAAAGATGCCGCTGCCTCAGCAAACCTCTCTTCAAGAAAATGGGTCTGTTCCCCATGCTTGGGATACCCGGCATCCCCCTTTCTTCAGCCCCTTTTGGTTGCGCGGGGGAGGGGTTGCCTTCCTTCCACCCGGAGCCCTTCCTCTCCCCTCCTTCCTTCACGCCCGGCCACTCTGAGGCTAGCTGCTGGCAGCGCGCGCGAGAGGTGGGGGCTCTTTAACCTGTCGGCAAAGGCACGAAGCTGAGCCGCCGCCCCCTCCCCTGCCGTCTTCCTGCCCTGCCGCAGAAGGCGCTTTCCGACGAGCGGTGCATGACCCAGCCCAATGCTGAGCTGAAGCGCCTGTTAATGGCCAGGTGGCTACGCCGAAGAGGAGAGGCGGGCCGGTGGCTGCGGCAAGGGGCTAATCCTGTTCCCCGGGCCAGACCCCTCGCCCACCACAGGCTCCGCGTTGGCCGAGCAGAGCTTCCTCGTGAATTGAACCCTATAGCCCGCCTTTTCTATAGGCTTAGCCGAGCCATGAATCCTGTTGGATTCCAGAAACCCTGCTTCCCTCAAAAGAGGGGCCAGTCTGGTTTTCCTGGGCAAAACGCCAGCCTGGCTACAGCTGGTTTTCTACAAGCGCGCGCTTCTGAAAGTTCTTTCCGTGGTCCTGAAATTCCTTGACTTTTAAGAGCTAGACTGCACTTCAGCCCTAATATCGCCTCTCCTCCCTGACAGCCTCGGAGGTGCTGGTTTGGATTTCTCGGGGCGCTGATGAACACCGCAAATTTTTAAAAGAGACGGGTCGTCCTTGCAACCCTGGGAACGGCGTTCTGTTGCCCAAATCTGGTGCCTTGGGAACGGTTGGGTGACCACTTATGTTCCCTGTGGGAGAGAGCACCTGAGCCTGAAATGAGTCCTCTCTTGAGAGCAGAAAGTTGGGGAAAGCAATTTGTAGCTTGCTTGCCTCGGTAAAACTACCTTGAACCTTAAACACCTGTCGAGAAAAGCACAGTATTTTTCAACTCTGGCATCTTTAAGATGTCTGTACTTTAGAGTTGGTCTAGATATCTTAAAGTTGCCAAGTTGAGAAACACAGAGCCAAATATTTTTAGGCACCAAAATATACAGACTTCGAAGTTTGCACTTAGCCTTGAAATAGCTACACCAATAGATATCCTTTTAGATATCCTTGCTTGTTTTATGACATTTTGCCTGGTAATAAATGTTTGAGGTAGCCATAGAGTTTGAAGCTTTCCCCATAGATCAATACATCTATATCTAGTGCTATTTTTTGTATTTTTTATGAATCCTAAAGAGAGTTTCTATGCAACTGTTAAAAGAAATGCTCTCTTTCTCTCTGGTTATCCTAAATGCAGCAGGTGTTCTAAATCTCCATGTGACAATGACATTTCTGTACCATACAACTGTCAGTAATATTGTTGCACAAGTTTTATGTGGGATTATGGTCTAATAAAAGTTGCATTTCCATCCAAGTAGAAAATTATCCCACTTAAATCTTTGGTTATATTCCAGTGACCAATACTATGTTTTTGTGGTTATCCCTGCTGAGTAAAATTTTCAGATTATTATGGCCTGCTTTGCACAACAGGTTCTTTATATTCTGATTTACAAGACACAAATCGGTTTTCAATGCCAACTTGTTAGTAGAGGGAAAAAAAGAACTTTGCAGAACACATAATGCTTAAATAAGTGACTATTTCCTTTTTTCATTTAGATCTTCTGGCCAAATAAGAACAAGAGTACAGTGTACATCAGTGCTAAGTAAGCATGATAGTATGATTATAGAGTTATAAAGAATGATTGTTTATTGTTATGTGGGCATTGGACCAAAATGACATACCCACATCTTAATCCTCGAGATAGTTGTGAGATGGTTTAGCTACAGATGTGAAAAACATCCTTCCAGGACTGTGGAGTTCTTAAGCAGAAGTAATATCAGCATTTGTAATAACTCATCTATAAATTTGGTAAATAAATCCGTTGGTGGGATGTGCTTCCTGACAAGCTGTGCTATAAATTTGGTGGATCCTCCCTTCTCTGTACAATCACCAGTCATTTGACACCAAATAAGATTTAAAATGTGCTGCTCCAAGTTCATGGTTTAGTAGGGCAGTGTTCACTCATTGCTGAGCAAAGTACTTTCTCCCTAATAAATCAAGCCACAGATTTTGCATTGCATCCTTTAAAAAAAATATTAGTTGAACTGAGTTTCTTGGATATGAAACAGTACAGTAACCTTGCGCGAGGAAAAATACAATTAAGGTTGACTTAAATCCCCAGCCTCCTTTGTAACAGTGGGAAGAGGGCTAAGAAGAGACCTAGTACAATGCCCCTTCCTGCCCAAGGCAGGAGTCTTTATACCAACCCACACAAGTAGTCTAAACTTTTGTTGAAATCCTCCAGCAATGGAGCACCCACAACTACAGGAAGCAAAGAATTCCATTGATAATTGTTCTCACTTTCAAGAAATTCCTCTTTTTTTCCAGGTTACACCTCCCTCTTACCAGTTTCCACCCATTGCTTCTTGTCCTGCCCACAGCTACTATGGAGAGTAAACCAACCCCTTCCTCTCTGTGACAGTCCTTCAAGTATTGGATGATGGCTACCCTATTTCCCTCTTCATTAGGCTAAACATCCTGACAGTATGTAGTAGGGACTTTTACAAATTAATGTTGGTAAAGAGAATCTATTCAGTCTTTGGTACTATACTGGAAGTGGCCAGTCAGAAAAACCTTCTGTACTTACTTGAAGAGAAACTGATGATTTAAATAAATTGATAGTTAATTATTATGTTTCCATGGAAAAATCAAAATCTTGAGTTTTCTCTCTCTATGATTGTTGTGATTAACTTAAGCAGAATAAAAGAATTTTTTTGATAAATTTACCCACCAATTATGCCAATTTTCCTGGTACTTCACAAACACCAGTGATTAGAGGGAGCTATGCTACCCCTCCTTACCTGAACAAGTCAGTGAATTTTTTTCACTATCATGCCAGCATTCAGTAGCAAGAAAAGCAAGAACAAAGTGCTTGCGGAAGGCTATGGATAATTTTATCTTAAAAAGAGATGAGTATTTATTATTTCCCTCTTATTAGTTGTCCTTCTCCCCGGTTTGTCTCTCTTCTTTTACCAGTCTTGCTTTGACATTTATCTATAGCTTAAATTTCATAAATCATGAAACTTTTTGATTCTATTAATTCTTTCTTTATCTTATTTTACTCCTTTTCCTTTTTCAATATTACCCACCTAATGAACTATTCTTTAGCTCTTGATAATGTGCCAATCTTTTAAGAATGGTCTTCTCTGTCCCTAATGGAAAGGATGTGATGTGTTGGCTGTAGCAAGTTGGTTGTGGCAAATTGTCATAGACCCTTCTCAATCTAGATGAGTATTTTCCAACCGTGGCCAGGAAAGATGTTGGGCTTCAATTCCCAGACTTCCCTAGCCAACCAAGCAGATTGTAGAATTCTGTTTTCAGTCACAAAGGAATATGTAATATTCCAAATAAAAATCACGTCGAGCACCAAAAATGTTTGCCAGGTAACAAGTTGCTCAGAATTTTTCATCTATTTATATATCATTTTCAGTGCTGCTTTTTTTTTTAACCCAAGCAGTGATTAAACAAAAATAACACAAAATTAGATTGGCAGTGATGCAGATATTCAGGATGTCTAAGGAGACAAAATTTGCAGTTTAGAAACTGAGGTTGAAATTCAGATGATAGCTGGGAAATTCAACATCATCTTTTATATTTGGAAGCTGTAACATTTAATGCCCCGATAAGTTAGTCCTCTCAAGTATCAATTATTTTACCTCATCATTTGTCTTCAGAAACCTGAAGGAGAATAATTTTAGGAAGTAACCCATTTAGGCTACTTTGTACTCCATCAGTAGCTTCAACAATATATGTTGGAACTGAGCAAGAAAAGCATGATCCTTCCCTTATAATCAAAATCTATAATTAAATTAGTAGCCACCAATGGGTCTGTGATCTCAATGGCAAATATATCACACTTATAAAAAAGGTAGTCCTCAATATACAACCATGTCAAGTGTTAGGAAAACCAGAAGATCCAGATAGTTCAAATGGGTATAAAATTTTATTGTAAGCTTAAGCTCTCTCAAAAATCTGAATTACTAATGTCTAATGGAAATTAGCTGGAAATAAGAGTAGAAGAAATTCAAAGACTTAGATCTCTTGTGGGTCACCAGTCATGAGTCTCTTTGTGTCCACTAATTTCCTGCTAATTTCCCTTGGCCATTAGTAGTCAAGATTCTTGTAGAGAGATTAAGGCTTAGCCCAATTATCTCCTACAACTATTTGTCTAGCCATCATCTAAAATTACAATGGCACTGAAAAATTTACTTATAACAGTTCCTCACATGACCACCATAGCACCCCCATGATCACATTAACAAAATTCAAGCACTTGATAATGGACAGTATTTACAATGGTTGCAGCATCCCAGGGTCATGTAATTTCCATTTGTGGCTTTCCCAGCCAGTTTCCCACAAGGAACGTCAATGGGTTAGGGTTAGGTTAAGGTTAGAAAGTCAATGGGGGAAGCTGGATTTGCTTAGCAACCACATCATTCATATAACTGTCGTGATTCACTTAACAACTATGACCAAAGAGAACGTAAAATCAGGTGTAACCCATTTAATAACTACCTTCTTAGCAACACAAATTCTCACTGCAATTGTGGTTGTAAGTCGATGACTACCGGTACATGAGAAAATTCAGTCTAAGTTCATTGACATGGTCAGCACCACGGACAGTTCCACTAGGGAAATAGCAATTCTATTAATAATACTGTAACAGAAATAGAGGAAAATATTGATGTTTTCTTTTCTAAAAGAAAATGGCTTTTATTTTAAGATGATGTCTTCCCAAGGAGCAGTAAGGAAACACATATAACAACCCCAGTCCTTGTCAAAGAGGATGGTCAGCTCCATCAGAAACCAGCACATGTATGTGTGTTTGTGGTGTGTGTGTGTGTGTAATATATACACTGCTCAAAAAAATAAAGGGAACACTTAAATAACACAATGTAACTCCAAGTCAATCACACTTCTGTGAAATCAAACCGTCCACTTGGGTAGCAACACTGATTGACAATCAATTTCACATGCTGTTGTGCAAATGGAATAGACAACAGGTAGAAAGCATAGGCAGTTAGCAAGACATCCCCAATAAAGGAGTGGTTCTGCAGGTGGTGACCACACACCACTTCTCAGTTCCTATGCTTTCTGGCTGATGGTTTGGTCACTTTTGAATGCTGGCGGTGCTTTCACTCTAGTGGTAGCATGAGATGGAGTCTACAACCTACACAAGTGGCTCAGGTAGTGCAGCTCATCCAGGATGGCACTTCAATGTGAGCTGTGGCAAGAAGGTTTGCTGTGTCTGTAAGCGTAGTGTCCAGAGCGTGGAGGCACTACCAGGAGACAGGCTGGTACATCAGGAGATGTGGAGGAGGCTGTAGGAGGGCAACAACCCAGCATCAGGACCGCTACCTCCGCCTTTGTGCAAGGAAGGACAGGAGGAGCACTGCCAGAGCCCTGCAAAATGACCTCCAGTGGGCCACAAATGTGCATGTGGCTGCTCAAACAGTCAGAAACAGACTCCATGAGGGTGGTATGAGGGCCCGACATCCACAGGTGGGGGTTGTGCTTACAGCCCAACACCGTGCAGGACGTTTGGCATTTGCCAGAGAACACCAAGATTGGCAAATTCGCCACTGGTGCCCTGTGCTCTTCAGATGAAAGCAGGTTCACACCGAGCACATGTGACAGATGTGACAGGGTCTGGAGACACCATGGAGAATGTTCTGCTGCCTGCAACATCCTCCAGCATGACCGTTTTGGCAGTGGGTCAGTAATGGTATGGAGTGGCATTTCTTTAGGGGGCCGCACAGCCCTCCATGTGCTCGCCAGAGGTAGCCTGACTGCCATTAGGTACTGAGATGAGATCCTTAGACCCCTTATGAGATCATATGCTGGTGCGATTGGCCCTGGGTTCCTTCTATTGCAAGACAATGCTAGACCTCATGTGGCTGGAGTGTGTCAGCAGTTCCTGCAAGACAAAGGCATTGATACTATGGACTGGCCCACCCAGACCTGAATCCAATTGAACACATCTGGGGCATCATGTCTCACTCCATCCACCAATGCCACATTGCACACAGACTGTCCAGGAGGTGGGGGATGCTTTAGTCCAGGTGTGGGAGGAGATCCCTCAGGAGACCATCCACCACCTCATCAGGAGCATGCCCAGGCATTGTAGGGAGGTCATATAAGCATGTGGAGGCCACACACACCACTGGGCCTCATTTTGACTTGTTTTAAGGACATTACATCAAAGTTGGATCAGCCTGTAGTGGTTTTTTCCACTTTAATTTTGAGTGTAACTCCAAATCCAGACCTCCATGGGTTGCTAAATTTGATTTCCATTGATAATTTTTGAGTGATTTTGTTGTCAGCACATTCAACTATGTAATGAACAAAGTATTTAATAAGAATATTTCATTCATTCAGATCTAGGATGTCTTATTTTTGTGTTCCCTTTATTTTTTTGAGCAGTGTATGTATGTATGTGTGTGTATATATATATATATATATATATATATATATATATATATATATATATATATATATATATATATATATATATATATATATATATATATATATACATACACATACATACACACACACATATATATATATGCACATATACATATACATATACATACATACATACATACATACATACAAACAATATATATATATATATATATATATATATATATATATATATATATATATATATATATATATATATATATATATATATATATATATATATATATATGGATCTTTGGTTATTCGGGTTTTCCCCGCGTAAGATTGGAAGTATCTAGGCAACGTTTCGATGAAGTCTCATTCATCATCTTCAGGCTTCTGTCTTCAGCTCTGTGCTTCTCAGAGTGATGTGAGCTTGCAGCTGCTTCTTCCTTTTAACTGCTAGTGGGGTGTGACTTGATTGGGTGGGGGCTTGGCTGTGTTCTGATTGGGTGGGGGTGTGTTCTCATTGGTTGGGGTTTGGCTGTGTTCTGATTGGTTGGGGGTTGGCCATGTTCTGATTGGCTGGAGGTGTGTTCTGTTCAGGTGGGGGCTTGGTTGTGCTCAGGTTGGTCTTAGTTACTGGGGGATTTGAGCTGGTGAGCTGTGATCTTGCTGTTTGGCTTCGAGTTCGTGGTCGTGCTGCATCTTCATGGGGGGGGTCAGTTCGCTTCATGTATGGCTCAGAGGGGTTTGAAGTGGGTAGTGATGCAGCTGCAGTGCGGCTTCTGGTCTGTGGTCGTGTCTCATCTTCTGTGTGGGTGTGAGTCTGCTTTTTACGTGGAAGTGTGGTGGTGGCATCTTGTGTGGCCAGACCCACACCCACGAGGGCCACACAAGAGGGCCACACAATCCTTTGGTTAGGACATCTGTTTCTGTTTTGGTGAGTTCTCTGTTGGAAACGTTGTGCACTAATTGTTTCAGGTGTTGTTGTAAGTACCCGCGAAAACTTAAGAAAACAAATATCAAACCTCTACGGGGAGGAAATAAACAGCCAGATCAAAACCTACAAGAAACTGGAAATTAAAAGAGCAGGAATATTATGTGACCTCCAATTCCTACGCAGCTGCAGAGACAACAATACTACACCAACCTGCTTCAAATTAACATTTCATCAAAGCACAGCAGCCACTAAACGTATCCTGAAAAGAACTGAAATGGCTCTACTAAGGAACGAGCTCCACAGTAAGAGATTCCAATTAGATCAGTTAAACAAAGATTTGCTAGCACTACACCTGGAACTGAGCAGCAAAATCCACCCTCTACTTTGGGACAAGATAAAACAACTTACAACTTGGAGAGCTGAATCTGAAGGCACTTACAAACAGGAAAAACTGTTGAAAAAATTAAAGAAATTAGAACATGACAAGAAAACCCCCAACAACTCACAACAACACCTGAAACAATTAGTGCACAACGTTTCCAACAGAGAACTCACCAAAACAGAAACAGATGTCCTAACCAAAGGATTCAATTATGCTATAGCACCCCAAAAAATCCCCACAGAATCCATCATATGTGCAGTAGAATCCAGCCTAACTAAATTAAATACAGATGAAGCTGATAAAATAAGACACCAAGTTACCAACATCCTATGCACAAGCAAACCACCCAAAAGCAACTTGCAGAAAAATGAAATTAAAGCGCTACAAACCCTGAAAAGAGATAGCAGCATAATCATCCTCCCAGCAGACAAAGGGAATGCCACTGTAGTAATGGACAGAAAAGACTATGAAACAAAATTGACAGACCTACTTCAAGACTCCACATACAAACCCAACCACATATCTGGAAAAATTAACCAAGAAGAAAATTATAACCAGCCACATAAGCAAAGAGATCCAACACACGATCATACCCAGAGAGAAATCTTCCAGATGCCCCAAACTATACGGCCTCCCAAAAATACACAAAGAAGGCATACCTCTCAGACCCATAGTCAGCTCCAGAGGAGCACCACTACAAAACCTAGCTAAACACCTAGCAAAAGAGCTACAACCCCATGCTGAAACAGCAGCTTCTCATGTACAAAACTCATACCACTTCTTGGAAATGATCAAAGATCTACACGTGGAGCAAGAAGATCTGCTTGTAAGTTTTGACGTGGTTTCACTATTCACTCAAGTCCCGATAAAAGAGACCCTTGAAATCATCAAAAATAAATACCAACCAGCTAAACACCTCATGGAACTAACAGAACACTGCTTAACCAACACATATTTCATATACAAAGGACAAAGATACAAACAAATAGAAGGAGCCCCCATGGGATCACCACTGTCACCTGTCATTGCAAACCTGTTCATGGAAGAATTCGAATCCAGAGCCCTGGCCAATGCCATCCTCAAACCCAAACTATGGTTAAGATACATCGATGACACATTCATGATTTGGCCCCATGGACAAAAAAACCTAAACAATTTCCTAACACACTTAAACAGCGACACCTCCAAAATCAAGTTCACCATGGAAACAGAAACAAACAAACAACTACCATTCCTAGATGTACTAATCTACAAAAAAACAGATGGCACACTAGGACACACCATATACCAGAAGAAAACACACACCAACCGCTACCTCAACGCCCAATCCCACCACCACCCAGCACAGATAAACTCC
>NC_142025.1:6640717-6653217 GCF_049901735.1 Notechis scutatus | reverse complement strand
TCCTGGCAGTGAGGCAGTTAGCCTGCAATACTGCATTCTCACCATTGCGCCACTACAATTCCTAAAGGTCATCGGTCATTTTTTTCAATGCTGTTCTAAGTTCAGTCACTAAGAACTACCTGTGCACAATGTCAGCAGTTCGTTTCCGCTGTTTTTCTTTTAAAACAGGGCACCAGCCCTAAAAGAAATGAAAATTCATTTCTTCTGAATCAACTGTTCTTTCCGGTTGACCAAAAGAAAATTGAAAGGAATTTTCAGACATGCTGAAAAATCAAGTAAAGAAATGTTTAAAAAGCCAGTCCTAAACTGCTTTCTGATAACACAGAGCAAGTTGTCCATATTTCTTTATTGATATTATTACAAAATTGCAAATACGATATTCCTAGAGCTATAATTTAATAGCAATTCCCGATAATTTTAAAATGGAATTGATCGGTCAGCAAAATAAATCACAATAATCAATCCAACCCACATGACTGCAATATCCCTCCCCCTTTTTTTTTCATTTCCTCCGGTTGAGCATCTTAACTGTTTTAACACTCACAACTATTTGTAGTGCAACCTCGGGACTCATCATGAATTGGTTCCAAGAGGCTCAATGAACATCTAAAATAATGAGTACCAAACAAATTTTCCCATTAGGAATAATGTCAATAAATTTGATGCATTCCCAAGCCAAAGACAATGCACAATTTTAAGGCAATATATAAAAAGATAGGATTGTGTATCAATATTTTACATGTGAAATAAACCTAAAAATTAAATACTTAGATGAAATAAAATGAAATCTTCGATTTACCTGTACGGATGAGGGGGAAAAAAGGGGAAAAACACACAGAATGACCACAGAAGCTAAGATAAGACTACAAAGGGATTTGCAGAGGGCAACAGCTACAATGTGATGACCTGGGGTGTGGCACGAAGGCAACACAGTCAAATAAGCAAGAAGTGTCTTTTTAGTACCTCCAACTTTGCCCCCAGTGTCTACTTTCAGCTGGAGAAAAACTCTCCCAAGAACAGTCTTTAAGTGGAGGAAATTCAGTCCGAAAACAAAATACATACAAACTGTAAATAAAAATCCACACAAACCACACTGCAGTAATTAATTTGACAGGACAGGAGAAGGAATTGCAGACTTAAAAGCCCAGCAAAACACACACAGTTGGGAAGGCCATGGGAACCCAGATAAGCCTCGGACAATCCTAGATAATTCACGATTTGCTCCCAACAACTTTGCTGTGCGCAGCTTCCCTTTTTAAACACTGTGTTCCCAGCTGAAGCTAATGAAGGGAATCAGGGCCCTTTTCTCCCCTGTAAGCCAGGCAACTCATGTTGTTCCCTTCTCTGTTCCTCCCTGTGTGCCCTAGGATGAAGAGGTGGTGGGCCTGTGTCTTCCTCTGAATACCCTCTCCCTTGCTCTACCTCTTCCCTGCTCTGCCCAGCCAGACTGTGCCCTTCCCCAGTTTCTTCCATAGCCAATGGAGCCACACTCCCATTCCCTGTCAGCTCTCGGCCTCCCCCTCCGAATCAGATTCCGACAGGGGCATGACATACTGCATGACTAATGCATCAACTTTTTGTTTCATCTGGAAAGATAGCAAGTCACAAGGCAACCAGCACGTTTAACTTGCACATTGAGTACTAAACAACAGACAAATACCGGGATAAAATTTTCTCATCAAAATCCATTGAGTACCAAATTGGATGAGTTTCGAAGCAGTTGAATACTGAAGTATCTCTGTACAAAATTCCCTGGCTCTGCCTGGTACAATCAGATGCAACCAGGGATAGGAAGCCCCCTCCCAAGAATGAAATATTTTGGGGAATATTAAAAGAGGCAGAATATTATATTTCCCCAAAGGAGAAATGGAGAAACATGTTCTTAAAGGCAGAAAGCAGCCCCAGTCTTCCTGCCATAGGAAAATAGCCTCAAGCAGAAGAGAATGGTCTTTTGGAATGGATATTTTGTATCCATTCACAAAGACTGGGCCAATCTATGCATAAACAAAACACCTTCAGCCACAAGCTCCCACCAAAGGCTGGAGCTGATGGGATTTTTTTAAAAAATAGAAAAACAAAGACTCCTAAAATTTACATTCCCCCATCCAAATTATCAGAACAGGACAGGATCTTTAGGACATAATAGAATTTATCCACCACCATTAGAATAGCAAAGACATAAGGCTCACTACATTGCATAAACCCCTGGACCATCTTAAACACAAACCCTTTAAGGATCCATCCACTCACTCAGCCATTTTGTCACCACCCCAGAAACACGCTGCTGTCACTAAAGTTTCTAGAAATCAAATAAACAGAGACCTTCTTTCCTTTTAGCCAGCCCCCACTGATTTTTTTTTTGAAATTTCTCCTAGTTTGGAACTAGACTGGATTTTTCATCCAACACAGGGGTCTTAAAGTAACTGTACTATTTAACAAAATCCCTAAGCCGCTACCAAAACAGGAGTAGTTTTGAAGAGAATTTCATAGCCAAGTTTCATGTTTTTCCTCCACTTCTTGGCTCATCAGCTGCCACCAGAAATAAAGATTTAGAAACAGGATCACCAATTTTGCAAAATGCTTCCCCTGATTCCGTGCTGATCTCAGGGTTTACTTTGAACACAAGGATTACAGGCACAGAAAAGTATATTTCCCTTTGTTGGTTTTTAAGTTTGTAATTCCTTCTTCTGCTTTCCTTCAGATTAGGAAAGTACACAGTTTGTCTTCAACTTATGACTGGTTGCTTAGTTATTGCTCAAAGTTATGATAGATCCTGAATTGACGATCTCAATTCAAAGTTTGAATGCCTGCCCCCCCCTCCCTACCCTGTGGTTATGTGACTGCATTTGGGTCAGTGGTGGGATTCAATTTTTTTTTACTATCAGTTCTGTTGGCATGGTGTGGTGGGCGTGGCAGGGGAAGGATACTCCAAAATCTCCATTTCCTCCCCACCCCACTAACCTGCTTTCCAGCTCTGTTCTCCTGTGCAGGGCAACCAAAGAAGACCCAGCCGATCAGCTGGGACTCGATGGGAGGCAGGGAATAGATGGGGGCGGGGCCAGTCAGAGGTGGTATTTGCCGGTTCTCCGAACTACTCAAAATTTCCGCTACTGGTTCTCCAGAACTGGTCAGAACCTGCTGAATACCACCTCTGGTGTGACAACATTTGTGGCTACCTACAGTATCCTACAAACCTGTAAATGGGATTAGTCCTTGACTTAACTTTGTATGATTACAGAACGAATAGTTGGTGAGTCTGCTATGAAGTCATGACCTCAATTGAAACCCCAACTTTCTGTTGCTAAATGATGGCTGTTAAGTGAATTTGCCCCGTTTTACAACCTTTCTTGCCACAGTTGTTAAGGGAATCATTGCAGCTGTTGAGTTAGTAACACCGTTCTTATTTGTTACTTGTGAAATGGCTTCTCCATTTGAATTTCTTGTCAGAATGCCGCAAAAGGCAATTATATAACCCCAGGACAATGCAACCATCATAAATATATGCCAGTTGCCAAATGTCCCAATTTTGATCATGTGAAGCAGTGGGATTGTCAAGCGCTGGGGAACCGACGGGGTTTTGTAGAGGGGTAGAGCCAGGGCCTGGGCCTTCTTTTAAAAGGGAAGGAGATTTTTCATGGACAGGAAGAAGTAGTCCTCATTTACCGACTGCCATATGATCCGGTCACTCCCATCACTAAGCAATACAGTTGTAAAGGGGAAACATCAACTGTGTCCAACTTAGGCCGCTAGTTCCAGCAGTGGTCACGAAGCAAGTCCCTCATAGCTGTTAACACGTCACGTGATTTGTGACTTCCTGCTGTCTTCCACATTGGTTTTATAGGAAGCTGACTATGAAAGTTGCAAATAGCAATCACATGACCCCGGGAAGCTTTGACCACCATGAATGCGTGCTGCCTAAATTGTGATCACATGACCCCATGGATGCTGCAACCATGGCAAGTGTGAGGACCTAAATTTTCTGCGCCATCTTGGCTTTGAATGTCTATGGAGATTCTCAGTCATCCAAATCATGGTTGTCCCAAAGGTGCTCTTTTTTTAAATTTAGTTTCTTTCTTTCAAGGGGCAACTGGGCTTTCTGGTTTTCCTCTGAAGAAGTTTCAGTTCTCATCCAAGGAGCTTCTTCAGCTTCTTGAGTGAAGCTTCTTGGATGAGAAGTGAAACATCGTCCTATTGAAAGAAAGAGAACAAAAAGTACCTTTGGGTTAACTTTGAATGATTACAGAACGAATAGTTGGGGAGCAGGTCCATTATGCTTGTAAGTCAAAGCAAGTCATCACGTGACTAATTTTACCTTTTTTTAATCACAACTATTAAATGATCATCAAGTGAATGCACAGTTGTTAAGGAATGACACGTTTTTGTTGTCATTAAACAAACCTATTGTCATTAAACAAACCTATTGTTTGCTATGGGATATTTTTTACCAAAAACTAGCAGTAAATTATGGTTTTCAGGCAAAAACATTCTAAATCACAGTCATGTGACTACAGGACCCTGTAAATACACGTATTCCTCAACTTACGATCACAAATGGGCCCATAATTTACACTGCTAAATGAAACATTTATTAAGTTTGTCCCATCTTACAAGCTTTCTTGCCACCGTTGTTAAGCGAATCACTGCAGTTGTTTAGTCTGTGATGTGGTTGTTAAGTGAACCTGGATTCCCCATTGAACCTTGATTGTCAGAAGGTCACGGAAGCGGATTACATGACCCTCCCCCCCAAGGGACACGTGCAACCATCGTAAGTATGAAACCAGTCGCCAAGCGTCTGAAGTTTGATCACATGACCACGGAAATGCTGAAATGGCCATTAGGAGTGGAAAAATCTTGTCATTTTTTTTCAGTGCCGTTGCAACCTTCGAATGGTCAGTAAATGAACTGTTGTAAGTCGAGGACTAGCTGAGATTATTAATGCAGGCTGGTGGATGCCCAAACAGATATTTACACAACCTGTTCCTACTTACCATCCAGATCCAGACACTGTTGAGGCTTTCTTTGTAAAAGCTGCATAAAATAATCGCACACAAAAAAAAAAACCATTGCTGTAACCTCATATATATATATATTTATTTTATTGATTAGATTTGATTGTCACTCACTTCACTTCGAAGGGACTCTGGGCAGCTCATACAAACATTGAAAGCCAATAAAACCTTATCTCTTGTGCAAAGCTCTTGCTAGAGCAGTCGAAGTCTTCAGCCTAAAAACGGATTCCCTTATACAACGTTACACCCTTACCTTGTTACCCAAGGATTCTTTTGGAGTTTCTCCTCTTTCTCCAGAAATGCCTTGCATTTTCTGCCTGGTGGGAAGTGAGGGTAGCAGAAAGGTCTCCACAGGTGTTAGTCCCATAATTCAGCAAATGTCCTGCAGGAGAGATTTAAGCTTTAGATTTAGTGCTGCTGTTGGATCCATTAGCAGATAAAAGAGCCAGGCCATATGTGGAAACACTGAGACCAAAGATTCCAGATCGAATTAAAAGACTTGGGAGATCCTTGTTATTTGCAAGAGTGAATCCTGTTTCTTTCCAAAAAATTTTTTAAATGTTCAGATTCAGACTGCGGAAATCTGCCTTGTACAAGTAATCCTTGGTTTATAGCTGTTCGTTTAGCGACCATTCGAAGTTGCAACTGCACTGATTTTCACACGTGGTTTTCACACTTATGACTGCTGCAGCATGCCTGCGGTCACATGATCAAAATTCAGACTCTTGGCACTTGTAGTTATGATGGTCGCAGAGTCCGTGACCCACTTTTGCGACCCTCTGACAAGCAAAGTCAATGGGGAAGCCAGGTTCACTTAACAACCTTGTCACTATACTAAGAACTGCAGCGATTCGCTTAACAACAACTGTGGCAGGAAAGATCGTAACATGAGGCAAAACTCACTTAATAAACTGCCTTGCTTAGCAACAGAAATTTTGGGCTCAATTGTGGTTATAAGTTGAGGGCTACTTGTAATGCTACAGATTTGTGTTCCCTGAAAAACAGGCCGATCTGTTGTTCTCAAGGTGTGATGACCCAGGGTGGGATACAAAATAAACACAGTCACAAAAAACAGGTGAAGCCCCTTTTATTCCTTCACTTTGCTTTCAAGCTCCGAATATCCTTGACTGGAGACAAAAAAACTCCCCCACAAGCAGTTACCAGAAGGAGGAAAATGCCGTTTAAATTATAAAGAGTAAAAAACAGCACAAACCAGGCAAGATAAGGGCTTGAAGACATCCACAGATATCAGAACACACACTGGAAAGGACGCCAAACTCAAAGAGGAACAATAAACCTAGGGATATTTCCATGCTTTGTTTCCAGCACTGCACCTTATGCATGTCCGGTCCTCTTATCGAGTTGTCACAGCTGCAGCCCATGAAGAGGATCAAGGCGCTCTCCTTCCCAGTAGACCACATCTCTCCCTTATACTCTCCTCCCTGCATGCCCTAGGATGGAGAGGGGATGGGCCTGGTTCTTCCTCTGACTGCCCAGCTGGCCTCTGCCCTTCCCCAGCCTCCTCCACAACTTCCAGAGCCACACTTCCCCTCCCTGTGCTGTTCCTCCTCTCCCTCAGAGTCAGTCTCCACCGGGGGTATGACACAAGGTCTGACAAATCTTTTCAAATTTTCATGTGGGCATTTTTGAGTTGATGTTTTGGTTGGAAAGGATGGAGAAGAGTGTTTCCATGTCATTCCTCCCCCTTTATTCCCCAACCTGAAAAAAACCCTCAGAAAAAGTTCTCCCGTGGAAGAAGCTCCTGTTTTTCTATCCCTATCTTATTCCCACCCTGTTTGAGAATTCCTTTTGAAATTTTCTTGGTGATGTTTTTGAGCTTACTGTCTCATTGGAGATCCTGTCAGTGAATACTTCAGCTTCAACCATAACAACACAAGAGCACACAATAGATACAAACTCAAAGTTAACCGCACCAAACTTGATTGCAGGAAATACGACTTCAGCAATAGAGTGGTCAATGTCTGGAATACTCTACCCGACTCTGTAGTTTCTTCCCCAAACCCCAAAAACTTTAACCTTAGACTGTCTACTATTGACCTCACCCCTTTCCTAAGAGGTCTGTAGGGGGTGCATGCATAGCGCACCAACGTGCCTACCGTCCCTGTCCTATTGTTTCTCTTATTCTTTTATTTTTCTTATATGTACCCATTTCATGTATTCATAACTATGTATACACTTATACTTATTATCTTGTAAACAATTGGCAAATCAAATAAATAAATAAAATAAATAAATCCACGGAAAAGGTGATTTTGGGGTTCTTTTCTTGATCTTTGAACTCTGAAACCTCCTTAATTGGCGGAACGACCACTGGTGTGCAAGGAAATAACTTTGATCAAGTATGTGGCCACTTCTCCACTGTTCTGTCTTTTGCAAAAAGCAAATTTAAAGCAGCCTCGCACCCATCAAATTGAAAGGGGATAGTAGGGGGAGAAAAATAGAGCAAGACTTCTCTGTCGCACTTAGCAGACACCTAAGAAAACCGTCAGTTCTTTTAACAGTCGTGGTACAAATGTCTTAGCACACATTTCACTTCTGAAGTTCCATTTTCTCTTTCATTTCAATCGATCAGTTCCAGGAAAAGAGGGCAGAAAAAAACGGAGTGACCTTATTAGATATTAAATCAGGCTCAGCACAAGTTTGATGGTGACAGAAGTTAAAGACTCTGCTTTTGAAAAATGTCAGAAAGGGATTTTTTAAAATTAAATTCCGACAGATTTTGCCCAGTCTGGTTTCAAATCCCTTGCCTGGGTTTTTTCCCCCTCCCCCATCTTTCAACTCTGGGATATACACAGGGAAACAAAACAAAAGAAAGCTAAAATGGTAAACCTTGATTCTGCATAATTTTTTTTTAAAAAAAATATTTTCTTTTCTTTGCAGAAATAAAAAGAAGAGCTTTTCTGCCAAATGTAGAGCTCTTATTTTTATATACATAATGTTTAACATGTAGAGTGTTCCACAATTAATTATTAATATTTCAGTCAGTTTCTTTAATAATAAAGGAAAATGCAGCAGCAAACAGGTAAAGTAATATTTGCATTTCAAATTTCCATCTCTTTAGTCAAGACATCCTCTCAGAAAATCCTTGACTGAATGTAAAAAGCAAAGTCAGTTCCTTAGATTCGTGATCTTTTTGTTCATGTGCTGTTACAGGTTGTCCTTGATTTACAACAGTTTATGACTGTTCGAAGTTACGATGGCACTGAAAAAAGTGACTTTTGACCATTTTTCATACTTATGACCACTGCAGCATCCCCATGGACACATGATCAGATGCTTGGCAACTGACTCGTGTTTATGACAGATTGCAACGTCCTGGGGGTCATGTGATCAACATTTTGTGACTTTCTCACTAGCAAAGTCAATGGTGAAGCCAGATTCGCTGAACAACTGCAGTGATCCATTTAAAAATTGTGGCAAGAAAGATTGTAAAATGGGGCTAAATTCACTTAACAGCAGTCTCACTTAGCAACATAAATTTTAGATTCAGTTGTAGTCGTAAGCGAAGGACTACCTGTACTATTAAAACAGTTTTAAGCGTGGATGTTCAAGATATATATATTTTTTTATTTACTAATTATGCACATGCCATACTGCACAAATATGTGCATTAGAAAACATAAACTCCAGGAAACGTATATCCACTCTGTGAATATACCTAGAGTTGGTCCTCAACTTATAACTGCAGTATGAATATATATATGAATATATGAATACGGAATTGCAGTCATAGGTTGTGTCGGTCATTAAGTGGGTTATCACGTGACTGCCCTGATTTATAATATCGTTTTTGAGATGATTGTTAGGTGAATCACCTTAATTGCTAAGTGAATGCATGGTCATTGAGCAAATGTTATGGTTATTAAGCAGAGTCATTGTATGCAGTGGGCATTTTTTTAAATCAAAAATTACCAGCTGGCTTTTGGCAGAAAAATGTTGTAAACTGAGATCATGTGACTGCTGGACAATGCAAACAGCCAATTTCTAAGATTCCAAGTGCTATCATGTGACCACAAGGGGGGTTTACGGGGCACGGCCATCAGAAGTTCAATTAACATTTAGTTTATTCAAGAAAAATTAAACTACAAACCACCAAAATATTAAAACCAAAAACAAAAGAAAAAGAGAAAGAGAAAAACACAACAAACAAGATATTTTAAAAGTATCTTGAAAAAAAAAAGAATAATACATACTTAACATCTTCCCTAGTTCAATGCTGATGAATATAATACAACAACATTAATCTCCCACCCCTTAGAAAACAGGCCAAAAGAATTTTAAACTACTCAACTACCAAATGTGTTTACAAATTGTTAGCCTGTCATCTATATTCTATGACAATAACAAAATAGTTAACAGGAAAAACAATAGTAATAAGAATAATATATAAAAATACTAAAATTATCAATAATAATGAAAAAAGGAACTTTGAATTGGAGTTTATTATGATTAGAAGATGTTTATTATGATTAGAAGGGGTCACTGAATGCTGTTGAATCTGTTGGTCATTTTCTGCTGTCTCATAAGTATTAAGTAAGTACTTTTGAGGTGTCTATCATAACTTTGGACAGTTACTAAGCAGCTGGTAATAAATTGAGTTTTATATATATTTACTCAATTTATATATAACTCATTTTATATATAACTATATATATATAATTATATATATTTGTTTTCGTGGGTACTTACATGTATGGTATTCAGCTTTGTTCGGGTATTTTCCCATGTCATTATAGCACAACTATAAAAGCACAACTACTAGCGTAGTGTCCAGAGCATGGAGGCGCTACCAGGAGACAGGCCAGTACATCAGGAGACATGGAGGAGGTTGTAGGAGGGCAACAACCCAGCATCAGGACTGCTACCTCTGCCTTTGTGCAAAGAGGGACAGGAGGAGCACTGCCAAAGCCCTGCAAAATGACCTCCAGCGGGCCACAAATATGCATGTGGCTGCTCAAATGGTCAGAAACAGACTCCATGAGGGTGGTATGAGGGCCCGACGTCCACAAGTGGGGGTTATGCTTACAGCCCAACACCGTGCAGGATGTTTGGCATTTGCCAGAGAATACCAAGATTGGCAAATTCGCCACTGGCGCCCTGTGCTCTTCACAGATAAAATCAGGTTCATACTGAGCACATGTGACAGACGTGACAGGGTCTGGAGATGCCGTGGAGAACATTCTGCTGCCAGCAACATCCTCCAGCATGACCGGTTTGGCAGTGGGTCAGTAATGGTGTGGGGTGGCATTTCTTTAGGGGGCCGCACAGCCCTCCATGTGCTCACCAGAGGTAGCCTGACTGCCATTAAGTACCAAGATGAGATCCTCAGACCCCTTGTGAGACCATATGCTGGTGTGGTTGGCCCTGGGTTCCTCCTAATGCAAGACAATGCTAGACCTCATTGGCTGGAGTGTGTCAGCAGTTCCTGCAAGACGAAGGCATTGATGCTATGGACTGGCCCGCACGTTCCTCAGACCTGAATCCAATTGAGCACCTCTGGGACATCATGTCTCGCTCCATCCACCAATGCCACGTTGCACCACAGACTGTCCAGGAGTTGGAGGATGCTTTAGTCCAGGTGTGGGAGGAGATCTCTCAGGAGACCATCCGCCACCTCATCAGGAGCATGCCCAGGTGTTGTAGGGAGGTCATACAGGCACGTGGAGGCCACACACACTACTGGGCCTCATTTTGACTTGTTTTAAGGACATTACATCAAAGTTGGATCAGCCTGTAGCATTGTTTTCTACTTTAATTTTGAGTGTAACTCCAAATCCAGACCTCCATGGGTTGCTAAATCCATTTATAATTTTTGTGTGATTTTGTTGTCAGCACATTCAACTATGTAATGAACAAAGTATTTAATAAGAATATTTCATTTATTCAGATCTAGGATGTCTTATTTTTGTGTTCCCTTTATTTTTTTGAGCAGGTTATATGTGTGTGTGTGTGTGTGTGTGTGTATGTATGTGTATATATATATTTCTTAAGTTTTGCAGGTACTTACATGTATGGTATTCAGCTTTGTTCGGGTATTTTCCCGTCATTGTAGTTGTGCTTTTAAAGTTGTAGCAGCGTTTCGGCAGAATCTCATCTGCCATCATGACTCACAGATGAACACTATACAGAAGCCTGATGATGGCAGATGAGATTCTGCCGAAACGTTGCTACAACTTTAAAAGCACAACTACAATGACGTGGGAAAATACCCGAACAAAGCTGAATGCCATACATGTAAGTACCCGTGAAAACTTAAGAAAACAAATATTCCTTTATGTATATACAGCATATATAGTATCATTATGGCCTAATTTATTTCTTTTTATCATAAAAATAAATGTATAAAAATAGTAATATTTTGTAATATGCTCTCTGTACTTCACTGTGTGTATCCCAGCTTGGAGTCCACTAACTTAGGCTACTGTATAATTGATGGCAAATGGCTATCCTTCCAAATGTACAATATCAGGGTTTTTCTGAAGTACATAGTGTTCATTTCCATTGTCCTCCTATTAATGCCCCAGCCATTAGCAGACTGTTCAAAGGAATATGTGTATCTACAAAAATCAATAAGTCTTCTAGGTCAAAATTAATACAGGAATAACTTCTCTCTCAAAAGCTGAATAGGTATCCAATGGATGTAAAATAATAATTTGTGTTGAATTAATAATAATTTGAATCTTTGGTTGATTGATTGATTGATTGATTGTCATCAAGTCAGTGGGAAGTCTTAATGACCCTTGTATAAGTTCTCTTCAGAAGGACCTGCATTCAGTTTGGTCTTTCGGGGTTCTGCATGGTGCCTTAATTTCTGTTGTAATCAAACCCCATTGAAGTCGGGTCCTTTCTCTTTCAACTTTTCTAAGTATTATGGATTCTCATGGGAACTGAGTCTCCCTATGAAGTGTCCAAACCACAATATTAGAAGCCTGGTCATTAATGCTTTTGAGTGAAAAGTATATTTAGAGTCCTTTGGTGTTCTCTGGTTGTTTGCATACAGACATTTCACCTCCTGACTAAGTAATAACAGCAGACCACCAAGCTTAGAGACCACCAAGGACTCCATAGTCCAATCCTGAGCTACATATACAGATAATCCTCAACTTATGACTACAACTGAGTCCAAAATATCTGTTACTAAATGAGACAGGTGTTAAGTGGGTTTTGTACCATTCTACGACCTTTCTGGCCATTGTTAGAAAGTGAATCACTGCAGCTGTTAAGCTGCTAACATGATTATTAACTGAATCTGGCATCTCCATTGACTATACTTGTCAGAAGGTCACAAAAGGGATCACATCACCCAGGGACACTGCAAGTTGCAGCCATCATGAATGTGACTGAGTTGCCAAGTATCTGAATTTTTATCGCATAGCCACGGAGATGCTGCAAAAGTTGTAAGCCGTGGTGGGATTCAATTTTTTTTACTACCAGTTCTGTGGACATGGCTTGGTGGGTGTGATGTGGCTT